>NW_008673490.1:254-1165 GCF_000695815.1 Acanthisitta chloris | reverse complement strand
AGCAGTAGGTTTAATCATCAGAAAAGGCAGAGGCCAAATCAAAGACATCACCGGAAGAGAACCAGCAGACATTAGCATACCTGTCTGAGCAGAAGACTTAGAATGGCAAATTAGACATTCTACACCTTTACAGGACGCCCTGTTAGGATACACAGGATTGATCAGCACCCAAAGGGACAGTTATGGCAGGTGATACAAAATCAACAATGTCTAGAGAAGCCACAGTTATCTGAAGTACCTGTTGCCCTGTTGCTGGTCTAACAGTGTTTACGGATGCAGGCAAATGATCGAAACGAGCTGCATGTGTTTGGAGAGAGTGCAGCCAATGGGAGAAACACATCATACAGGGAGATGCGCGAGACAGTTTACAAACTCTCGAGTTAAAAACAGTATGTTGGGCTTTTCAACAATGGCCGAAAGAGCCCTTAAATGTTGTATAAGATTCTCTGTATGTGGTAGGAGTGGTACAGCGCATCAAAGATGCACTAGTGAAAAGAACGGCTAACTCACGGTTAAATCAATTATTCCAAATGCTGCGATGCACGTTGTCCCTGAGAGAGCACCCATACTGTATAATTCACATTCATAGTCATCAATTGGACAAAGGACTTGGGGAAGGAAACAGCCGTGCAGATAAGGCCATTAGTCTGGTAACGCACGTACCGCCTCAGAATCAGTTTGAGCGTGCACGAAACAGTCATGCTATTTTCCACCAAAATGCGCGCTCATTGTGGAAGCAATTTAAACTAACACGTGGATGCTCAAGTGATGGTATGCACCTGTCTTCAATGTAGTCATCACGGACCAGGTCTGGATTTAGGTGTCAATCCAAAAGGTTTGCAAGGGTTAGAGTTGTGGCAAATGGACATTACCCATGTAGCGGAATTCATCCGACTTAAGGATGTTCATGG
>NW_008673490.1:0-207 GCF_000695815.1 Acanthisitta chloris | reverse complement strand
GATAGGTACTCAAAGTTTGTTTGGGCAACTGCACAGCCTGGAGAAAAAGCGCTGCATGTGAAGAAACATTTAACTGCTTGCTTTGCCGTCATGGGAGTCCCTGAACGGATAAAGATGGACAAGGGCCCAGCATATAGCAGCCAAAGTGTGGCAAAGTTCATGCAGACATGGGGTGTAGAGCACAACACAGGCATCCCACATCTACCA
>NW_008673489.1:11809-31347 GCF_000695815.1 Acanthisitta chloris | reverse complement strand
TCTTGGGGGTCTAAATTTCGTGAGCGCTCCGTGTGCAGTTGCCGTGGGTTTTTGGGGAAAAACGTTTCGTTGCAGCTTTTCTAAGTACAGGTGTGGTTAGTTCTTCTCGAGGTATTCTGTTTCTTGTTCCTGCCACGTTGATGGTGACTCTTCAGGGTGACAACTCAACGCTTGGCATTTCGAGTGTTTTAAGTATTAGGACTTTCTTTAGTCTAAATGCGTGTAGAAAACCGTTCAATATGCAGGTAGAGGAATACTGAAAATAAACTTCTTGGAGGGAGGTTTTCCTTAAGTGACCTCCCTTGTAGAAGATACTGTGACTTATCTACAGAAGTTTCAAGTCCACTTCAAAGCAGATGAAATCCCCACTGTGTGTTCTGCACATAACCCACTATGCTGATGTCCGTGTTTCCAACAAATGAGAAGTCAGCAGAGGTCAGGGAAGAAGCTGCTCCTTGTGCTCACATGGATCTTTACAGCTCAATCCAGTGTTAGGCATGGATTTGAAACAGAAGCACACACTGGTTATATAAACCCATTTCTGCCTTCAGTGTGTGACTGAGATCACGTACCCAAGTGCCCTAAGGACTAGTTACCACAATTACAAAAGAGGCAATGAAGTTCCTGTCCAAAAACCCCAATTAGCCAGAAGGTAGCTGTTTCTGTGGGCATGCTGGCAGCTGTTAGTGGGATTGCATGAGGCTGTTGCAGTGGGAACCTAGGGATGTGATCTTCTGACCAGGAGGAGGTCATGCAGGTGTTTGTCTGTGGCAGACACTGAGGAGTTACTGCTGTGGCACACAGCTAGCTGGCACGTGGTATAGGCCAGACTAAAAGAAATGCCTGTCAGTGGGCAGAAGCAGCTGGAGCATCTGAGGATGCCCAGCGCTACGTGTCTAAATGGAGGTACATGTTGATGTTGGAGGTGAATGCTCAGGCTCCCTGGGACCAGAGTTTCCATCAGTCCAGAATAAAGCACCCAGCACTAAAGCTCTGTGACACGTGGCTGCCTGTAGGATCCTGGGTGGAAATTAGTTCGTTGGTTTTAGCTTTCACAGTACTTGGAGGTGGTTTTATGTCTGATTACCTGGAAGGCTGCTTCTACCACATGTGGTAGTGCTACACTTCAGGGCCATAAAAGAGCCAAAAGCAGTCCTGTATTTGTAGAAAGGAGGCTGTCAATCAGTATCTGAGAGATTGGGCTCTGAAATCTTTTTAATTCAAAAGACATCTTACAATATGTTTAATGTTCAGAGAAGCATTAAATGCGTTGTTTGCATATTGCTGTTTTGGATGTCTTTGTGTGGTTTTGATAAGACTGATTGTGAGGCAGAAAAGTTAGTGACAATAAAAAGTTGGTCAGCGGGTCAGTCCTTAAAAAGCCTTGTACAGCAGCTCCCAGGTTTTTCCAAACCGAATCATACATGTCTTCACATCTCGTGATGTAACACAACCTAAAGCAATGGAAAAAACCCCAACTATAAATGATCCAGATTGCTCTTGAGTTTTGGCTAGATGTCTCTCCTTTTCCTCGGTGACTCTTAAGAGGCTGTATCATTCTGCCTTCTCACAGACTGCCTTTCAGGCAGGAAGTTGCCAATGCACAATAGAAAGTGTGAGGGTTTAAGAGCCCTAGACCACATTTTCAGTGCAGTAATTGCTTATGCCTTTGAATTGAATTTTGCCATCAAAGCTAACAGCATTGTCCCATGGGGCAGAGAGTAAGATCAGGAGGATAATGTCCTTACCTTAAGTCCATTGTTTGCTTCTGAAAATGCTGCCAAGTACACCAGAGAACAAAGTTATGGGACACTCAGCTGACGGAAGATAATACGGGAAAGTGGTAGAGGGGAATAGGCAAGCAAGATAGAGAGAGGAAATAGGTTTGCAGTGAGCAAGCTGGTTAAAAATTTGCAATGAATATTTATTTAAATTTGTTTCATTTTTAGGCAAAAGCAACAACTATCAAAGAAGCTCTAGCCAAATGGGTAAGTACCATAACAGTATCTAGCTGCTTTGCAGTGCTCCATGGCATCGTGGGGTTGGACTGTATTCAGCTAAATTTGTTTTTCAAACTTTGTAGGAAATACATTTGCTTGAAACATGTTCTTTAAGAAGTTTAACAAAGTAAAATGATGAGTACTGTTGTTCTTGTATAATACATTCTGTTGGACTTTCCGTATGTTCTTGTTAAATTGATATGAGTCGGTTTTGCTTTCCTGCCTCGTGCCAAATATGCATTGGCCTGAAGCTACAAAGAGATTTAAAGCTGGGGATGTCTTATGTTTCAGTTATGCTCTGTTCACTTTACCTGAGTGTAGTCCTTCCCACAGAATAAACCAGTATGAAATGCTCACTGTACTGAATTCAGTGAAACTTCTGCATGTCTTTTGACATGTGGTCCCTCGTAATTTACAAAGCTTTACTCAGAATGAGTTTATTGTTTGTTTTTCTTCTCAAAGTACTGTGTAAACAGGGAAAGTGATTTGTCTGGTGGTCACTGACTTGGTCTTCTAGAAAGCTGTGTGTTGGATGTGAAGAATGCAGCTGCAGTTTCAAATGATGATGTAGGGTGCCCTGGGGTCAGGTTCACAGTCCAGTAAAACCAGTGAGAATCTTTCCATAGTCTCAGCGAATTTCAGGTTAGGGCAGAGATGTGTTCCTGGGTACACGTGAACTCTCCTAATTCTGGCCAGCTGCTAGAGCATGAGTTTATAAATGCTTCGGTCTCTAAAAGACCTGGATGTGAGGCAGGCAGTGTGGGCAGGTGCCCTTGAAAGCCAGATCCTTACCATCATCAGCTCAGTTACTAGCCTGTGATTGAAAACTGCTTCCATTTTGAATTTTATAATTGTTTAGCACCTTCAGTATTTCAGTTACATTGGTATATCCCACAAACTTCACTCCTACTCTCCTAATAAGAACCAGAATGCAACAGCTTGAGGACATTAGCATTACTAGAGGTGTGAACTGAGTTTTAAAAAATTTTGCTTTTCCTCCTTTACTCTTTCTGCCCTCCAGAGCCTCAGCTCCATATTTCCTATTAAAGGTTTGTTTTTCATTTGCTCCTCTGTCACATGTCTCGCCGAGATAATAGGCCTGTGTCAGTGAGTTTCCATTAAAGTTAGGCATGAAGTGCTGAATTTGCTTTTCTGTTCATGTTATTGGGGTTGGGTCTAAAGCTTGCTTTTACTATTCCTAATCTGGGTCTGTGTGATTTGTACAATTGGATCTGGTGGTGTGTTGCATTCCAGATGTTTTTCTTCCCTTTGGCATAAAGTTTACCTATGCCCTACAGTCAGGGTGACATTAGTCAAATCAAAGCAACTTTAAATCAAAGCAGCTTCAACTTAGCAAACACGTAACCTGTTCTTAGAAAAGTGTGCCTGATCTGCCTGTGGTTTTTCTTTGTCATACTGTGGTTGTGCAGCTGACCTTGCTTCCACAAGTACTTGGCAATCAGCATTCATTTTCTTCCTGCAAGTGCTCACTGCTGGTCACAGTCTGTGTTGGAAGCTCTCTCATGTATTTAAGGAAAAATGTATTTTTATTTATTGGTGTAAACTGATAGATGATTACAAACTGAGTATTAATGCAGATAGAAAAATGCATTTACTATGGAAAATGGAAGTTTCACATTCATATGGTGACTTAGTTTGAATACACATAACCAAACATCTGATGTGCTTATTTGGTAAATCACTAATTACAAGCAATACACTAATTACAAGTAAAAATACTATCACACTGAATTTGGGCAAAAACTGGAATGTAAGTAAATATACAAGACAACATGCTATTTTTTTATTAGATTTAAGTTTCCTGAAGTATTTTGGGTGCATAAGAGGGACAATAATGTTTTCAAAACCTGATCGTCTGCTGTGGGATTCTGAAAGACTTCTGGGATGCAGTTAATTTCATTACAAAGTAGCCATATAAACCAGCCCACACGCAGCCAGCTCCCTTTTCAGTAGCTTCATAAAATAGGGGAGAAAACAAGAGTCCTTGTTTTGAAAGTGCCAAATAGATTTCTCCTTTGTTAATGGACCTCCAGTCCTCCCACTGAACACTGAGTGCATGGACAAAATGCTCCCTTTGTGCTGTAAGGGAGGCAGGTGTCAAAACTGCTGGTGCTCCCTAACTAGATACTTGTTCCAAGTGTTTAGTCAATGATTGCCATCACTTTGGAATTTTAAAATATTTAAAGACTATATTTTTAATGAACCCAAATGCTGAAGTTATGGCCATTTTTCTAAGGCTCTGAACTTTACAAAGTATTTAATTTAGAAAATTATCAGCCTAGGTTGAAAGTAGGAAATTTATCTTTTGCTGTATTCTCTAAAGTGTGAAATCTTCCCCCACTCTTTTTGAATGGCTAATTAGAAATATTTTATTTTTGGATTCTTCATGCTTCTAATGAATCTGTCGAGGTTCTCCCCCAAAAGACACTCCCCTGTGTTCAGTTTGTGTCCCGAGTTAGGTGTGAATTCTGAGGTTTCTTGGTGAAGTGGGAAGGAGATTTTTATGTCAGAGCTTTTAAGAATCTGCTTCTGCTACAGATTGGCCCTAGCTGAGGTTCCTGTATGTCAGTCTCCGTGGAAATACCTTAATTCAGAATATTCAACCTCCATCTATTCTCCATTCATTATGTCAGAGGACTCCTTAATTAAATTGCTCAAGTGTAACAGAACCTTTATTAAAAAGCATATGTACTGTATAAGGTCTTTTGATATCTTGAAAAGAAGCTAGTCTTTCCCTTTCAGTGCTATGCCAGCAGGGATTTTGATAGACAGTACTTAAAATGCTTTCTCTTTTCAGTAACATATTTTAGTAGTATATTGGAATTGCTTCTATAGTAATTGCTTTTATAATAGTTTTTTAGTATAGTAATTTTTGGTAATTTCATGTAGCAATGAGCCTCTTCTTCACCTTCTCTCTCTTCTTTTCTTTAGGAAGAAAAAAATGGCCAGAAGGCTTCAGAGGCAAAGGAGGTAAAACTGTATGGTCAGATTCCTCCTGTAGAGAAGATGGATGAATCACTTTCCACTCTTGTTAACTGCGAGTAAGTTCAAAAAACAAACTGGAAACAAAATATTCTCTTATCTTTATTTTTTTTCTGTTTTCTGCTGTCCACTGTGCAAATATGTATTTACTGTGTCTAAGTGTGGCCTTCAAAACAGAAGCTTTCTCTTCTTTTTTTTCTCAGTTCAGCTTCTCTTTCCACACACAGTTGCCCTTTTTAATTCAAAGATTCCCATGACTTAACTTGGAAGATGTTAGAGTAGATTCTGCATTGATATTTGTCCCCAGAAAAATTATATACTGTTCATCAGTATATAATTACAGGTCTGTGTTTGGAGTGTATCAGCTAACTGACAGATTTATGATGCACTCTGAAATTTATGAAAAAAAAAAAAAGACATTTAAGCAGGACTTTCAGAAAGAGATTAGAGCCATTTCAGAAACAAACATCCATGTGATGTTAAGGCATCAAAAGATAATGCAGTGTGTCACATAAGTAATTCATGGTACTTTCCCAGAAGGTAAAGTTGAAGAAGTCTTGATGATTTGAGTATATTTTGAGTCTGTTTACACATCCAGTTCACCATCTGATTAGAGAATAGACAAATCCCTCAAATGCAGTGGTGTTTGGACTTGGACCTCTTCCAGTATAGTGATCCCTTGTATGCTGTGAATTGATTATTCTTGCTTTTAAAGGAAACTATCGCTGTCTACAAACTGCATTGAAAGAATCACCAACTTGAACAGCCTAAGTAAGTGACCAGCCAGGTATCCATTATGTTTGTTTTCTAGTCGTTGGTTAGGATATATAACATAATTTGTTACATGTATCCAGCTTTATTTATACCTATTCTTACCCACTTATATTCCTGCCTCTTAGAAAATTAAAAGTGACCTTCAAAATTACCAGTCTCACTGGAGAATGCATGCTTAGCAGGTAGGGGTATTGAAGCAGGCAGCCCTGCACTGGCCTTGACAGTTGACTCACAGTGCAAGTTTAACAAAAAACCAAAACAAAACCGCCAACAACAAAAAATTCCATTCAGTAAGCACTTGTGCCTCTCGGTGGTATTCAACACCTAATCAGTTCTAGAGTGATAGAAAGACTGTTTTCCATGCTCATGATGGAGATGATAGTCTGCAGTTCAACAGCTCCATAATGGTGTTATGGGTTGGAGTGAGGTTGGAGTGTTGTAGACTTGGGTGGAAAAATGTCATTCCACTTTGCAGAGGATTGGATATACTTGGTTTGATTTTGTTCATACTTGAAAGGGATGTACCACCTGTCTGGAAGCAGAACTTTTTTTCTTGGGACAACTGTCTATGAAACTGATTGGGTTACTGACTTTGGGACGGCAGTGTTAATGGCCCATCCTCAAGACTTTGACTCTGTGCCATAAGGCTGGCAAAGAGGTGCAGGTTTTGGGGTGGAGCTTCCAGGCTTTTCTGTTGCCATTAAAATGCCAGAGAGACAAATATGGAACCTGGAATCTCATCCTCTCCAGCTACTCACCAATAGGTCTGTCAAGGACCTTGATGAACTTATTTCTTTTCATAATATGCTCAGACTTGAAAAAATTTGCAAATACTGATCAGGGAAAAAATATTCCAGTAGTGTCGTGGTTTAACCCCAGCAGCAGCCAAGAACCACTCAGCCTCTCTCTCCCTCCCCCACCAACAGGATGGGGGAGCGAATCAGAAGGGTAAAAGCTACAAAAACTCATGGGTTGAGATAAAGACAGTTTAATAGAGAAAGCAAAAGCTGCACACACAAGCATAGCAAAACAAGGAATTAATTCACTGCTTCCCAAAGACAGGAGGTGTTTAGCCATCTCCAGGAGAGCAGGGCCCATCACACGTAATGGTTCTTTGGGAAGACAAACGCCATCACTCCAGATGTCCCCCCTTCCTCCTTCTTCCTCCCACCTTATATACTGAGCATGATGTCCTATGGTATGGAATATCCCTTTGGTCAGTTTGGGTCACCTGTCCCAGTTGTGTCTCCTCCCAGTCTCCCATGCATCCTCAACTTCCTTGCCAGTGTGGCAGTACGGAAAGCAGCAAAGGCCTTGGCTCTGTGTAAGCTCTGCTCAGCAATAACAAAAACATCTCTGCATTATCAACCCTGTGTTCTGCACAAAATCCAAACATAGCCCCATACTAGCCTCTGTGAAGAAAGCTAACTCTACTTCAGCTCAAACCGGCACGAGTAGTCTTTCCAAATAACTGTGTTGTAATACTTCAATTTGAGTAACTTTATTATGAGGAAAAAAAAACTAGGCAGTTATAGGTAAAAGTGAAACCAATTAAGTTTTTTAGTGGGATAAAACATTAAAAGCATTTAAAGCATCATAAATATTTATATTAATAAAATGTAGGTTCAAAATATCCAGTCTATACCAAATATTTGATCCTAAAGCCAGACAGACTAGGACTATGGGGTCTGTCTCGTAAAGGTACAGGATATGAGGAACTCACTTTTGGCATCTGTGAAGGAGGGAAACCAGTGCTTATAGCTATGATAAACAGGGCACTAATTATTACATACTTGATTTTGCTTATTTCAGAGAGGAAGCTGAGAAACCTTTTTAAGCACCTACACTCTGTTTTCAGACAGAAAATAGTATTGTAATGTATATACCTGATAAGGTAGTTAATGTCAAGTCGATAATTCTGCATAGAGGATCACAGCTGTAGATATGTACGTGAGGAAGAGGTTTTCAATGACAGCAACAAGTGTTAGTTTTGTGTTTTAGAGACTGCAAATGTTCCATGATGGAATTCTTTCTTCCTTTAAAATACAGAGTATCTCAGAACAAGAGTAATAAAAACCAGTGGCAGCAGTTAGAAACAATTTCAAGGCAAGGCTTTTTAAGCAATCTGCCATTTTGGTATTTGTACCTGCCCTTTAATTTCTTACAAGTTTCAAAAGCTAGTGCAGATTTATAACTTATAAATGTGAGTTGCAGAGAGAATAGTTGGCTAGAGCAAAAGGCCATCTCCCAGCACTCTTCCCCATGGATGGGGATCCTTAGGGATATTCTGGAGAGTACTAGCCATGGTAGGCTTTTGACTTACTGGTTATGATTCTTCATTTTTTGAGCATGGTTGTGTATTAAGCTGCTGTGCTTAAAAAGAAAAGGAATTCTCATTGTATCTCAACTTTTTAAGTGAAAACTAATCTTCCTGTTTCAGAGTATTTGTCAGGTATGGTTCAGTAGGTGTGGTTTCATCAGTGATTTCATCGCTGTATTTCGTGAGACAGAACATGCAACTGTCTGTTCTAGATCAGCCTTGAGTCTTCATCTGTAGCAGTCTCTAGATACTACATGTGCTGTCTATGGAGCTACTTGTGGCTACTTGTCTGGGATTTGCACTGGTCTTGCCACTAATTACTGTATTCTCGATCATTATGCATTAGAGAACAAGACAAGATCACTGAGTATTTCATCCTTAATGCAGTTAAGAAGTGTTAAAACGTTAGTGAAAGATATAAATCCAAAGTTAACACAGCTACATGCTGCAACACAGTTTGCTTGTTTATAGCTACAAGAAAGTCTGTGGAAAATGAAAGTGAGTTATCCAAAAGGCTGCTATTTTGTGATAGCTTTGAGGTACACTAGTATTACACTAAACCCCAGCATGAACAGCTCACTTGGAAGGAGTTTTGTCTGGCTGCCAGACTGAGTTGAAACGTCCCTCCCTCATCAGATGTCTCTAAGGCAGCTTTACATGCTGCCTCTAGTATAGGAACCAAATCTGCAGCCTTAAGATAGAGATATGGAAAATAAAGATTTGCCTGGGCTAGAAGAGGTACGAACCAAGCAAGTCAGTAGTTAGAGTTTGGGTACAAGAGTTCAGTATTTGTCTGGACTGAATTTCAACCAGGTGACCTACACATGAAGCAGCTCAGTATTCATGAGCATATTTCTGAGCTGTCCCCTGCATCCAGTCCTACTGATCTGTGTGGATCAGGAGGTTTTGTTCCTGTTAGGTCATTCTTTCTCAAGACAGCCTGTTCAGAGTGCAGTTTGTAAGTAGAATATGGCGTTTTACCTGACTTACAGCATCTTCTTATTTTTTAATTTACTACAGAAAATTTGAGGATTCTGTCCTTGGGAAGAAATAACATAAAGAACTTGAATGGATTGGTATGTGCTTCTTAGTATCAATTCTTCACTAACCAAATGGAGTGCTGTCTGGAATGTGGGGTAATTCCCCTATGTTCGTACAAGTCTTTGCTGAATTTAATGAAATGAATTTAATAGAAGGTTATTGCCTAACCTTTTACTTTCCCCTGTTGCAATGATCTGTTCACCCTCCTACACATTGCTTCTGAATTTTCAGATAATCTGTTGCCTTTTGTTTAAATTCTTTTCATGTTTGGAAATTCTGCAGGGCTAATTTACTACACAGAAGAATTTTAGAAAGAGTGATTTTGTTGTCTGTGATAAATATGAGCAGAACTGTTGTTTGAAAACTGTAAAGCCATTTAAATTCCACTGGCTTTACAGGAATGTAATTCCTACAGACTTCTTGCATGTGGAATATTCTGCCTGAAAATATGTAGGCAGTTCTTTACTACAAATATTGGCAGTCCTATGGATACACACTTCCTGAGAGTCTGTCCCCTGTATGTTAACTGGCACCTGGAGCAGTGTGGCTTTAGGGAGAAGATGGTGACAGGACTGAGTATACCAGGTAGGGGAAGATTTGTTGAGTTAAAAATTGGATCAGTTTTGTTACATTTGAATTTAGGGCAGAAGAACTTCTTTTTCAGTCTGTGTTTTTTAATTAATATATACATTATTTTCCTTCTCAAGAGAGACTATATGTTTCTCCTGCAGAATGCTTCTCTTCAAAACTGTTCCCACTTTCAGAGATGCCATTTAAACCTTACTGGTTTGAAAAAGCTCTCTTTTGAGAGAATTATGAAAGAAATTTCTGGCTGACAGGTACAAAATACATGCACCTGAAATGAGTAACTCTCATACCCTATAACACCCCTTCCCAAGCAGTTGTTGAATTGCATTCACTTCACATATGCTTGCAGTGCACAAGCAGCCAAATTTGTCTCCTCTGCCCCTATGCCTTAAGAACAAATGCTCAAGACAGCTATTTCTTGTTTTATTCTAATATTTTGATTTCTGTCCTCCTTACATATGTTTCAGATCCTTTGCTTTTAACTCCTTTGAGCATTTGTCATGCATAATTAGGGACCTGTCATGCATACTTAAGAAATGAGGACCAGTATGCCTTAGTATTTTCTGGCATGAGGTGACCTGTAGGGGGTGAAGAGAGAATCTGAAGAATTTGGAAGATGTACTTCTGCTTACCTGAGTAGTCCTATTGTTTTCCAGGAGGCAGTTGCAGATACTTTAGAGGAGCTGTGGATCTCATACAACTTCATTGAGAAACTGAGGGGTATCCGTGTAATGAAGAAACTGAAGGTTCTTTATATGTCAAATAATTTGGTGAAAGACTGGGGTAAGACATTACTCTGTAATTACTTCTGTAGCATGGGGAAATCCATAAGTTAAGTCAGTAACTAGAAAGCTAGTGCTGTACCTTACAGGGCTCTGAGTCCAACCTACAAGTCTGCAGACATGGGCAAGAATCTATCTACTCATGCAAGAGAGTAAAAATAGTTAGAATATTGAATTTTAACTGCTAAGCACAATGAAATTTGTGCTTTGAGTCATCTCTCTGGCCTCTTTTAAAATGCATACCTTTTCTTTAACCTGAAAGCAGTCAGAGCCCAAGCAATCCCTCTCCTGCTGTATCCCATGCTCTTTATGTTTGCACTGAGTTTGTGTGGTGCAGATGTACTATCCACGTTCCACAATCTGGTTGGTGTTTTCACCTTTGTGGTTGCAGCAGAGTTTGTGAGACTGGCAGAGCTGCCATTACTAGAGGATCTGGTGTTTGTAGGCAATCCACTACAAGAGAAGTATGCTTCTGATCAGAAGAACAGTTGGATTGAAGAAGCAACCAAACGGGTCCCCAAGCTGAAAAAGCTGGATGGTGAGTTTGGGGCATGAGGCAATGGGGGTGAGTTAACAGCTTAATATAAAGACAGCCACAGGGAAATTAATCATAACCACAGAGATTCATCTGTGTGCCTGTGAAATTAATATTCCTCCCTCTTCTCTTTGGAGTTATTCAGAAGTAGTTATTCAGATCTTGGCTGCAGATCTTCTGAGAGTGTTTGATTGATTTTGGAGTGTTGAGTTCAAGTGGTGTTGCAGCCTACAGTGGAGCATTACTCTGTAGTTACCCAACTATTTCTAGCACAAAACTAATAAGGAACTGAATGTTTTAGCATTAAATAAGTTAACAAGGCTTTCATCTGCCAAATTGGATGACAATTTTTCTAGAAAATTTGTTTGACAGTTTTCCCAACAAGAGGTAACATGAGGGAATGGAGATAGACAGGAATATGCTCCATTTTGCTTTTGATGCAAGGGCAAGTTTTCAAAACTTTGCACAAGTTTCCTAAATGTCTGAATATCCTTCTGTCACCACTGCAGTAAGACTCAATTTGTGAGCTGTCTTGTCCTTTTAAAGACACTGATATGAAAAGATATTAAACTATGTCCTGATTAGTAACTAAAAAATAGTTTTAAAATTTATTTTTAAATATGTTAATTTCTGTTAATGGAGATGTTAGCTGTTCACTATTATCCCCTGTTTGCTAAGCAATAAAGAGGAGAGCAGGACTGGTAGCACTAAAAGAGTCAGAGTAGCAGCTGGAAAGGGAAGAATGTAGGGATGTTGACAAGAGATGATAACTTGATTTCAGGGAGCAGTAGATGGGAAATCTATTAACAGATTCTATCTAAATCCAGATGAACTGCAGTAACAAGAATTATTAGGAAGTGGAAGCCTGGTGGGAGAATTGCACTGCTAGGAATGATGGCCTGCAGCAGTACATTTGCTGTTGTAGTAGGAGTGAAACAAAAAGTGAAATACGGAAAATATTTGTATGGGCAAAAAGTAATCTTGGTAGTATAAGGTTAGACTTACTAACCATACCCAAAGTTGGTCAGGTATGTTGTGGAAATAGCAGCACAAAGTGGTGGCCCCGCAGGAGAAGGGTAATGTGCTGGTTGGTTGCTAGCAATTGAACTGACTTGGTGCATCTCCCAAAAACTGAGGCAGATCTTTGCAGATCCTGCTTTAGTACCTTTTTATTCCCTGTTACCCAAGAAGTTGGAAAAACATCCAACAGAAAAGCTCATCAGTTGATGACTTTTCTAGTGAAGGCCAGTTCAGGAATGCAGAAGTTCATGTCATGTAGAAACAGGCAGGAAATACAACTCTTGACTCTTTCCAATAGTCCAGATTATCTTTCAGGTAGGTCAGAATTAACTATGTCTTTCTCTGTATAATCTGTTCATAAATCTTGCAGATGTTTTTTTCATCTCTCTCTTTTTTTTTCCTCTTAGGTACTCTAGTTCTTAAACAAGAAGAAGATGAAGAAGGAGCAAACTGATAACACGTTCTTGTTGGGTATTTAATTATTTAAGCGACTCTGGATGGCTTGGCACATAGAACTTTTATATCAAATATTTGTTTTGAAGAAAATCTTTGGGCAGTTTTTACAAGACCAGCTTATCTCCACAATCTCTCACCCAAAGAGTCACTTACCAAAAATTTGGCACACTGATTCTCTCAAGCATAAACACCTTCTGCAGAGACCAGTGGAGCTGAGATCTTTATCAAAACTAATAGATAGCTATTTTTAAATTCCTGATTAGTGGTGCTTGTTGTTCACTATTTGGTTATAAGAGAACCATTTTAGCTTGTTAGATGTTTTTAATATGCAAATTTGCCTTTTCATTCCCGGAACTGTTATGCCAAACAGGCCCAGTAGTTGCAGACCTGTGCACAGAAAGGTGTTGCTCTGATGTGAGCTTGTTCCTGGCCTTAAGTTTGGAAATGGACTTCTCATGTTGGAGCTCAACTGCATTGCACAGGCCATGTTTAACATATATTTATTTACTTTTAAGAGGCAGTGGGAATTCCTTGCATGGTTTCAGTGAGACTAAAATATCTGCTAGCTTTTTTATTTTTTTGTCTGCTACTAAGAAATTACTTTAGATTGGAATATGTGGCCTATTAGCCTACAGCTGGTTCCTGGATTTGGATTGGGTCACTGGTGAACATAATCCTTCTCAGCTCTGGAATCTTCCTATGACTCCATAAGTTGATACAAATAGAGAAGCTACCAGTGAACAAAAGACCAGGGCTTGAGGACAGAAAATTTTGACCTGGGGCTACTAATTTTTCATGAAAGCACAGATGTAAGCAGTGAGAGAAAGTGCATGTAGTTAGTGGGGAAGGTGAGGAGAGATAAGATGGAAAGTGAGCATTGGGTAAAAAAGTATTGAAGAGGTACTAAATGTGCTATATTGCAGGGTAACCAGTTCTAGTCAAGTCCCCTTATATGAGAGGTGACTATTTCTAGTGAAAAGCATTAGACAATGATGAAGACATACCTGATTGCACTGTGGGATGCCAATAGTGCTGGTTTTCGTCTTCCTGTGTTTTTTTACAAGCTTTTCTTTTAATTTGAAGTAACATCTTTGTTTAAACTAAAGTGGTGACAAGTATACCTGCTGGTTCCAGTTCAGGCATAAAGGGGATGGAGGCAGAATGCCACTCTTAATTATTGTGTTTTTGAAGGTGCAGCAGGAGTTGCAATCTTGGAAGTCATGGTCAGAGATAAGAAGGTAGAATTGGCCCAGACAACAGTGGCACTGAGCTCATTCTCCAGGTATAGTTGTAGTAGAAGATACTCTCTCTAATACATTTCTAAGTGAACACTGTGAAGTAGATGGTTACGAGACAATCACAGTTTAGTTTCAATATATTGCTACTTATTCTCTGATTGTTAGAGGAATTCTTAAGCATTCCAGTTTAAATGGCAATTGCTGATGAGGTTTGAGTTTGATTTAGATCTCTTAGTAAAAATAAAGTCAAGAGCACAATGGCAAAACCTGTGGACATTTTTCACCCAGCACAAACTGTTTCCAGGCAGCTGTTCTCTTGACCAGAAACTAGTTTCATAGTTAACTAGTTCACTGGATTTAGCTTACAGACAACTTCATATTTGTATATTATTTCTTTTGTAAGTATTCTTCTAGCTCTATCAAGGGTAAAGGCACCACTGACCAAGCAGTACCATGGGTGAGAGTGTCTTTAGTCTACAGCCATTTCATACAGGCATCTTTTAATGCTAAGTGACTCATTTCACTTGCAGCCAACCACTCTTGGCAAAGTGGATGTGCTTCAGCAGTACAGAGCCTGTGGCATGGTCAGGCCCTACTGACCCCGTCTGCTGGGGGGGCCCACAGGGGATTGGCTGTGCCCTTGGCAGCTGTAATTGAAATGTGGTTAACATGAGCCAGAGCTTGAGTGACACAGAATTTGCCTTCTGCATGCTTCCAACAAACAGAAATGCCAAATTCAGCTCTGCGTTTGGAGATATTTTCAGAATAGGCCACGTGGTGCTCTTGTCCACAAAGGAAAGTGTTTGAACCTCTGTGCCTGGTCTCTCCTAGCATTACACCTGCAAGTGTGGTGGGTATGGCTGGGTTAGCTCCTCACATGGAATGTGACAGGAGAGAAAGGGAGTGACAAGCACAGTCCAATGCCAAGTAATCCTGCTGGTTGATTTTTTTAATACCTAAATATGGTTAAAGTCTGTACATTACTGAAGGTCACATTAGATACAGCAAATACTCTACATTTCTGCTATGAAGGGACATTCTGAGAGCAGAATAGAAACTTAGTGTTCTGCCCACATGGTGATGATTGGAATGAAACACAGCTCCATGGATGAGCCGGGAGGGATGAGTGCAGTTCCTGGCTCTTGTGAGCCACCAACAGAGGCAACACCTATGGGAATCAGCCTGAGAACTAGTGTAGGTTATGGTAGAGCAGGGTGGATTGTGTGGCCCACTGTCATCAGCTCTTTCCATAGCTTTAAAAACACAAATTCTCTAGCTCTCTTTTTGGGGCTGCATTATAAATACAGGAAAAAAAAAAAAAAAAAAAAAAGAAGAAAAACAATGATTATCAAAGGAATGGAGCATCCAGTCTCAGCACAATTGTAACAGCAGCATGAGACACAAGATTGCCCTCATGCCTTTCATCCTTCAGGCTGTGATAAATCAGCATATAATTTAAAACCCTTCTGATAAAAACTATGTGTCAGTCTCAATGAAACAATACAGTAAAAAAAGAATAAACTGTGGCTCTTGTTTGCCATGAGGTGCTTCACCTCAAAGCTGGGTGGAAGCTTCAGCTTAGCCTTGCTTTGTCTGATGAGTCACAATTACTTTCAAGAATAAATCAAAGCCCCCCAAAGTTTTTGTCCACCAAAATAAGTAAATTTTTCCTAAATTTTAATATTTGCACTTTAAAATTATGCACTGGATGTGGTAGAAGACATAGAGAGGTGGCAGAACTAAAACAGCTGGTTTGCCTATTGCTGGTGCTACATGATGTTATGTCTAAGCTGACAGTGACACTCAGACATCTGAGTGAGATGCTGGAAGGCTTGGCTTTCCCTATCACACCACATCCAGTGAAACAGTAAGCACATTACTATTCATGGATGAAAAGAGCATCCATGTAAAACTTGCAAGCCACGTGGAATTCTGCTTTTCCCAGTGAAATTACAGAGGATTAGCATCCACTTTATTCCTTAGAGAAATACCCTAAAATTAAATTAGTGGTAGGAAATAGCTAAGTTTTTTACTTGCTTGTTGGCACACTGATCTGTTTTCAAAGATGCATGCAGTGATTATATTGAGAACTGCTGGAAAAATGAGAGAAGAGACCCAAGAACCAGCTGATGACTCAGGTTACACTACAAGTAGTCTGATCTAGAAAAATCTTCAAGCAAGAGAGCACTTTTAATATCCCCTTTGGCTATCTTTCGTATACAGTAATTTTGTAGCATGAAAAGCTGTTAAATTAGCTGTGTTTAAATTATTTAGGCATATGTTTACAAATGTTATTCTGTGAAACTTGTTTAAAAATAATATAACCTTATTTTACACAAATGTCTTTGGCTGTTGTGTAATGAAATAGTTCAGCTTGTGAAGAGTGTTCAGAAATTAAATCTTGTTATTAAACTTTCCTGGCTGCTCAGGGAGCAATGCATGCATAGTGTGATAGCATGTAAATGCTGTTTCTTATTGCCTCTATATTTTAGAACATAATTGAGACTTTAAAAATGCTGATAAATGTTGTGATTGTTGTTATCTGATACATAAATATTTTACATACATAAAACTTTTAAGACATTAGTTGTCAGAATTTCTTCTTAGGTCCTAAGAGAAAAGTCTTCTACTGCTACAAGGGGGAAAAAGTCCAAATGAGTTAGAGAAATGGCTAGTCTTTCTTCAGTTCAAAATACTCATTCACTTCGAATTTAAATTCTGTTAACAGCAATATACTATCAGTTCCATTAAACCCAGATAAGAGAAGCCTTATTCACAAATTTCTGTGATGGAAACTTTAGCCTTCAGTAAACTGTGTCACTGAAATGTAATTTCAAAACGCTGATACAAAGAAAATGCTTTCTACAGCACAGCCCACAGCAGTCAGTCTCAATAATGGCAGGAACAGCATCCTCCAGGGATGGTTGTAATGCCATTGAAAAAACATACAGGGAGTTACTGCAGAATTCCTCCCAATTACAACTCAAAGCTTACTAATCACTAAAATGCTTTATAAGGTCTCTTTCAGTAGTTGAAGTAACTTCCAGTAAAAAAAAAGAGACCAAAATGCCCCAAAGTTGTGACTATTTTGATCATGGAAAGCTTGCTTGCATGGCTTTGCAGTTTCAGTACAAAGTACTAAACTAAGGCACTTTTCAAAGCCTTAAAGTCTCGATCTGTTCCTTCAAGTGAAGGCTTTGGTCTTCCCTGTCTCTTCTGCACTCCAAGAATAATACCACTTGCTTCTTCAAATGCTATTGCTGATCAACAGCCACAGGCACAGGACCAGACTAAAGCAAGGACTTCCACTCTGAGCTGAGCAAAATCACTGGTTTTGTGTCTTGGGCCAAGTCTTTCTCCTGCCATCTTTGTCAAGAATATTGGAATGAAAATGTCAGCATAAACTAACAACCAAAAACTAGGCAGGTGTGCTGAAATCTGGCAGGAGGCTGGTCAGGCCTCTGCCATCTGCTTTATATAGCAAAACATTTGCAGCTTTTAAAGATGTCATGCCCACAGGTGTGAAACACCTGTGTAGCCTAGTTAGCTAGAAACAGGTAAATACCAAAACAGAAGGAAGATGTTTTGAGGATGGATGGAAGCATATGAATACTTAAAATCCACAGCAAGAGATCCAACTACTGCCAGAGGAAACAAGTGCAGTATAACAAAACAGGTTTAAAGCCCCCTTAGATTCAGGTAACAGGTAAGTGCCTTTAAGACAGTATTGACTAAAACTTTTTTAAAACTCTACCACTGAAAAATGTGATGCAATATGATTTATAGATGAAGCCATCCAGGAATTCACACTTGATGCAGGTCTCTTGGGTACTAAGTTCCTCTGTGATGCCTTTGCTCTGTCCACTGTCTTTGTCATTTTAAGTAATGTCAGAATCACACTGGCCTTATTTACAGCACAGCAGGCCTAGCACTATTCCCCATGAATTTCTAGCAGACTCTCAAGGTCGTTACTGGCTTTCTGGGAGAGGGTGTACAGCTTCTATTGGGAGACACGCACCGCTCAACACTTCTGTAATGCAATGGGGTCACATCTGCCAGTTCTTTTATTGGATATAAGACATAAAACACATTGCAGGCTGGTGTATTGGGGAGAGATTTACATTGAGAGACAGCCTCAAGGAAAACACAGGTGAGTAGGTGTTGTGGTTTAACCCCAGCCAGCAGCCAAGAAACACACAGCCACTCACACTTCCTCCTCCCCCCTTCCCCCCCAACCCGGAGGAATGGGGAGGAGAAAATAAAATAGGTAGGTTGAGATAAGAACAGTTTAATAATAAAGAGCAGAATGAACTAAAATGCTAATGGATAATAAATAGATAGTGAAAGGAAAAAAACCCAACAGAACAAAATCAGTGATGCACAATCCAATTGCTCACCACCCATGCACCAGCACAACCACGTCCCTCCCCCCGGGATCGGCCCTTCCTGCTTATATACCAGGCATGACGTGCCATGGGGTGGAATATCCCTTTGGCTAGGTCAGGTCACCTGTCCCGGCTGTGCTCCCTCCCAGTTTCTGGTGTACCTTCTCACTGGCAGAGCATGAGACACAAGAAAGAAAAATGTCTTTGATTTAGGATAAACACAACTTAGCAGAAACCAAAACATCAGTGTGCTATAAACAGTATTACTACTCTGAATCCAAACACCACACTGTACCAGCTACTGAGAGGAAAAAAAAAATGAAATTAACTCCATCCCATTTGAAACCAGCACATTCCACCCGTTATTCCACACCATTTACATCATGCCATGTTCCACCCTTCCCTATTTATGTATATTGATATCTCAGTGGAACCTCCATAATCACTTAGTCTGTTTAACATCTCTGTTAAATGTCTGTTAAATTCATTTAGTTCATAATTTTGGCCTTCATCCTTGATGGCTGTCTTCCAAGCAAGAGAAATGATGTGAAGTTTCTGCATACTGCATATGTAAGTCAGTCCTGGCTCCAACCCCGCCGTGCTCTTTCAGCTTATCAAAGGACATTCTTCCCTGGTATGAGGATCAGAGGGAGGTTATGTCTGGATCCTCAGAATGCTGGTGGCTGAGATGATGTTGTGGGATGCTCATTGATGTGACACACATGTATGCACCATACACAGTATTACAGAGTCATTAATATTATACAATTTAATTGATCATCTATTCTCACCCAAAATCAAATCCCCTTGAGGGACACACTGGACCTCTCCATTTTCCTGCATTACCCACCAAGTGAACCCAGGTCCTTGGGCAAAAGCAACCCCCCGGATGGGTTTGCCTTTGCTTGAGATAGGAATAATCCAGCCTGTTTTCCCAAGCATGGTCCTAACATGCACTACAGGAACTTTATCCCCTGCTACAGTATGCAAAAAACTTTATGCAATTGGTAGATCCCCTGGTGTTGACTAACCAGGTGGCCTTTGCTAAATGGGTATCCCAATGTTTGTAAGTTCCATGACACATTGCTCTCAATGTGTTTTTTAAGAGTCCATTCCATCGTTCAACCATTCCAGAGGCTGGTGCATGATAGGGAATATGATATACCCACTCAATGCCATGTTCCTTGGCCCAAGTGTCTATGAGTTTGTTTTGGAAATCAGTTCCATTGTCCGATTCAATTCTCTCTGGAGTGCCATGTCGCCACAAAATCTGCTTTTCGAGGCCCAGGATAGTGTTCCGGGCAGTGGCATGAGGCACAGAATATGCTTCCAACCATCCGGTGGTCGCTTCCACCATTGTAAGCACATGGCGCTTTCCATTACGGGTCTGGGGAAG
>NW_008673489.1:0-11329 GCF_000695815.1 Acanthisitta chloris | reverse complement strand
ATACCCTTTTGGGTCTTTGAAATATCCTCTTCTGAGGTAGTCTATGCCAAGAATACATGGAGCTTCTGGTCCAGTCACAATGGAATGCGTCTGCCCCTCTTTCCCAGTCAGGCTGATCTCAGCCTCCAATACCATAATCTCTTTGGTTCGCCCTGTTACTCCAGAAATACAAGTGGATTCTGTCCCTACATGTCTTGATGGCATTAGGGTACATTGTGCACCGGTATCGACTAAAGCCTTGTACTCCTGTGGGACTGACGTGCCAGGCCATCGAATCCATACAGTCCAGTAAACTCGGTTGTCCCTCTCCTCCACCTGGCTGGAGGCAGGGCCCCTCTAATCCTGATCATAAAGTTCCCCATTAACTTCTTGTAGAAGCAGACTAGAACTTCCCTCCCTAGAGTCAGTAGTATGACCAGACTTTCTATCCTGCCTACCGGAGACAGGAGCAGCAACTTTCCTGTAGGAAAGCCCATTTACGGGGGTTTTTCCCCGCAATTCCCACACCTTTGCCTCTAGGATAGAAGTAGGTTGTCCATCCCACTTGCTCATATCCTCTCCTTGTTCCTGCAGGCAAACCCAAAGGGCACCCTGTGGTGTGTACCTTCCATATCCTCTCTCTTGAGACCGAGGACGTCTGTTATTAACTGCTGAAACACGAGCTCGTACGGGTGCAGAGTGGAGCAAATCCTCCCTGACTTGTCGGACCTCCTCTGATAATTTCTCTGATAATTTCTCTGATAATTTCTCTACAGCAGCAACAACAGCATCAGGGATACTGTCTTCATACTCCCGGAGTTGCCATATCATGTCACCCACTGTTGGCACTGGGTCTTTCCAAATGAAGGTTGCCAAGGAACTGCCATGTGCTGGTGGTGCACTCTGCACAAATTTCCGCCACGTGGGTCGGATACAAGAAACATCATCTGGATCTGTGGGGAACTGTGGATTGTTTGGGTCAAAAGATATAATTTCTCTCACAGCCAATTCCCTCAAGTATCGAATACCTCTTTCCATTGTATTCCATCTGCTTATATCACATTTAATATCATCTTTATGAGGATACCTTCCCTTCACACTTGATAGGCATTTCCAGAGGTTGAGGGTTTGTGCCGTTTGTCCTACTGCCCTGTCAATGCCTGGGTCCTTAGCAAGTGATCCCAGCTGCTTGGCTTCCCTACCCTCTAACTCCACAGTCTCAGCCCCAGTATCCCAGCACCGGAGCAGCCAGGCAGTAATACGCTCACCTGTCAGGCGACTATAGTCCTTTCGTATTTTCCGCAGCTCACCCAATGTTAAGGCTTGAGTGGGGGTAGTTGTCTCTTCTGTTTCCTCTTCTGGTTGTTCCTGTGATGGCCTTTGAGATAGCCCTGCCATCTTAAAAATGAATCCTATGAAATATATTGCATGGACTATGTACTGCAAACACAGTATTATTGATAAAATAGAAATCACACACCAGAAACATGAGAACAAAAAATCCTACATTGTAACCAGTGACCAGTAAGTCAAGTACAATGAAGGTTTTACAACAATTTTCTCTTAACACAATCTGCTCAAAAACTGTTGTTATCTCAACCCTTCGTGCCCCACATTGGGCACCGAAAGGACTGTTGTAGTTTAACCCCAGCCAGCAGCCAAGAACCAGCAGCCGCTCACACTGCCTCCTCCCCACTTCCCCCCCAACCCGGAGGAATGGGGAGGAGAAAATAAAATAGGTAGGTTGAGATAAGAACAGTTTAATAATAAAGAGCAGAATGAACTAAAATGCTAATGGATAATAAATAGATAGTGAAAGGAAAAAAACCCAACAGAACAAAATCAGTGATGCACAATCCAATTGCTCACCACCCGTGGACCAGCACAACCACGTCCTTCCCCCCGGGATCAGCCCTTCCTGCTTATATACCAGGCATGACGTGCCATGGGGTGGAATATCCCTCTGGCTAGTTCAGGTCACCTGTCCCGGCTATGCTCCCTCACAGTTTCTTGTGTACCTTCTCACTGGCAGAGCATGAGACACAAGAAAAAAAATGTCCTTGATTTAGGATAAACACAACTTAGCAGAAACCAAAACATCAGTGTGCTAGCAACAGTATTCTCACTCTGAATCAAAACACTGCACTACACTAGCTACTGAGGGGAAAAAAAAAGAAATTAACTCCATCCCAGCTGAAACCAGCACAGTAGGAGAGAGCAGCCTACCTAGACGGACTTGTAACCACTTCCCCTGCATCACAGGCAGCCCGAACCCCCCTTGCCACTCCCTCACACCATGAAAAAAACTCTGCTATGAAGCTATTTTTTAAACCTCATTTAATAAAAGGTTTTTTAGATATATAGAGGATATTAAGTAAATAAGTTACATAGTACATTACAATCACATCAGCAAGATTTCCTTTAGTGTATTAATATTTTATAAAAAAGCACACAAAAAATAAGTTCAGTCCAGTCTATCACAACTGTACAGCAACAGGTAAATATATTTATATATGTACATTTTAAACATGTAACAGTCTTAAAAGGTGCCCTAGGCAGCAGACACACAAAAGGAAGTGTCTGCTCACTTATTAAAATAAAATATACTTTATTGTAAAGCATTTACACAGTAATTAGAAAGGCTGTCTGCTCCTGTACAGTACACCAAAGCATTGACTACAAATTTAAAAACAGAACATAAAAAGAATGAACACAAAGTAAGTTTATATCAAATCTGAAGTACAAGGGAGAAAATACATGTGGAGAAGCTGCAGGAAACTTTTTTTAAAATATACAATTACATTTCTATAAAAATATATGTTGTCTTCTAATCTGGAGAAGTTCAGGGTTTTTTTTTAGGCTCAGCTGTCAGCAGAATCTTAGCCTTGAAAAGAAAGATCCTTAGACAGCTGGGGATTCAAAGTTTGTGTTTTCCTAACATGACACAGGACAGAATGAGGGCAAGTAAAGCAGCTGAACCCAAGTGATGAATTTACATAGGAAATCACCCCCATAGAAATCAAACAGGATTTGCAGACTCTGCTTCTCTGTCTCTTTAAAGCTTTATAAACTTCTAGACATACATCAGAAGATAAAGCAGGGAGAAAGTTTGTGTGGGAAAATGCAGATTAGACTAAGGTTTCTGGCAGAGGTAAGCATTGGACTAAAAGTGCCGTTGTATGAAAGCAGACAAGACTCCAATGGCTATAGTCCTCTCTACTCCCATTTCTTTAAAATAGGATATGCATCTGTAGGAACTTTCTTGTTGGCTGCCTGAAAGAGAATTAAGAAGTGTGTAACTGCTGAGAGTGAGAAAGCTCACTTTTATGGTTTAGGAAACACGTTTTTTGAATGTTGATTTATCACTGATTGTTGCAATGATAAAAATGACCAAAAGCCTCAGTTTGATAAATCAGAGAGTATTTTAGCTAATTTGGACTTTGTATAGACTGGGATTAATGGATGAGTTACCTTTAAGCTTTAGAATTGCTATCTTTGCCCTGCCTTTACAAACAGCTCTGTTCCTAGCCAGCAAAATGCCACAGTCCTGCACACCAGAGTGAAATTCTGTAGGCCTTCCACTTACAGAGCCAAGTTCTCTCAGATGCCATTACCTGTATTAGTAAATGGACAAACATCAAATAAAGTAAAAGTGCAGAGTGGTTCTTGCAGCTAGGCTGCAAAGACCTGCAGCATATGCATCACAAGTGCATGCATCTATCTAGTAATTACACACACACAGTCTTACAAAACTCAGATGCTATCCCATGCAGACCACAAACCTGAAAGGCTAAGTCTATCCGTAAAGGGTAGATAGAAGCAGAGGCAGAGTATGTGACCAGGGCAAAACATCACCTGTCACCGCATCTCCATGATGCCAGTGCTGGCACCAAGACTCAAACAGGTAATGGTTTGGAACTGCAGTCACCTGCCTACTGGGTATACAACCACCAGAAGCCTCATCTCACACTCTAAAAGGCAAATCTATTAGTACATGTTAACAGAATTGCAGTCTATAAATCTTTTATTTGTTCCCACAGAAAAGACAGACAATGAAAACAGATACCTTACTCAAACTTAGTGACTGAGCTTTTACTGCCCATTTTCTAAATCAGCAGCAAACCCTTACACTGAATGGGGATCAATCAACAAGCCTTTGAACAATGGAAAATAATGAGTACAGGCTTTTAAAACAGACATATCAAGAGAACACAGGCAAGAGGTTTGTCTGGGGTGAGTTATTTTAAACCCTAACAGGAACAACACAGCCTTATATTAACAGTAAAGAGCTGCAGTAAAGAGCTACTCAAGTTTTTTTCCCCCCACTAAGAGTAGTAACATAACTCACTCCAGATTATACAAATTCATTTCATGGAATTTCTTTGTCCATGGAAATCAGGGATTGGTTGACTGGGTTTTGATTTTATATTTTTTAAACAATTCTGCCAACTTTTGCTAGTAGGCAGATCTAATTCAAACGTAGGATCAATTCCAAACTGCCACAACAAATGGGCAGCAAGTTTTGTTTTGTTTGTTTGTTTATGACACCTGGAAGAGCAGTTTTCCTTATTACCATGACAAAAAAAGAGGTCATCTGGTGGCTACCAGCAATTTGTAAATACGCTCAGAAGCATTCCCATTTGACTGAGCATTCCCATTTGACATCACTTTCTTGGAACATTTACCCAACTGTGGTCAGCCATGCTAACCCACAGCTGTTACAGAGGTTATCCTCAGAAAAAGCTCTTTTCTCATTTTCTTCCAGTGGCAGACCTCACTGTATCCAGTTTTCCTGTCTTCTGCTTATACTGCAGCAAGGTAGGAGAGAAACAACCAGTACTGGAATCAGTGTGTTAAGGTATATAACATTTTTGTGCAAGTAAAGAAAACCTCCAATTTGTTTTTATCAACACCTCAAAGGTTTGCCCGTGATGAGAGGAAAAATGGTATCAGTTTCCTGCAATAAGGAGAATCAGTGAAAGATCTGGTCTTTGGAAGACTATAATACTGCTTGCATTCATGCATCACCGGATCTGAAAGAAATGGTACTTAGAGCAATCCCATGATTGCTCCTTAAATCTTTGTACTTCATTTTATCCTAACGGCTTCAAACTTGGAAACTACTGAGGGCCATGACTAAATGTTTGCTCATTATCACCCAGGCATATTTCCAGACACTAAAAATAACAACAAGTAAATGCAGGTGATACAGGGAAGAGTAAGAGGCAGGGAAATGCCCTGATTTTCTGCCCATAAGGAGATCAGTACATTTCAGCACAAACCTCTCTGCAAATCTGCCTTACTGGAGAGCTCACACAAGTTCTTCTGGCTTGGCATCCTGTTTTCTAGCTGGAACTACACCTGCTAGTCCATACTGTCCCTCAGTTTTCCCTAAGCATCTGCTTCTGACCACTGTTAAAACCAGCTTTGGTTTCTCCCAGTATGAACAGCTTCTGTTTTTCCCTAACAGATTACATAGTGATTGACTTTGCACTGCTTTAACAAGGACAGTCAAAGCACTTTCCTAAGACAGTTTGATTAACTTTATTTTAGTTCTCAAGTTTAAACAAATCTCTTCTCCAAAAAATACGAATAATCATTTTTTTTGGCCCTGTTTCTCACTGTGTGCCAGTTCCACCTCCATTTCTTTGTTATGTGTTTCTAGGCCTTCCCAGTCTCTGTTAAGCAACCGTACAACCTTCTGCTGCTGCAACACAGGTATTGCAAGCAAATACATTCATTAAAAGAGGATAACAATACTACATTACTTTAAATCCTATTTAGAGACACTCAAAAGCTCTGCTTGTTTCTGACTTGCTGCCCTGCAGTTCTCAAGATCTGGAAATTACTGGCAACTTCCCAGAAACATGCTTCAGAACTTTGTTTAATTGCATCATTGTTTTTCATTGGAATGAATCCCAGAACTATAAGTGAACCATGAGGTCCAGCTGCTTCACCTACTGTCTCTCCTGGCATGGTGTACTAAAGCTTCTGTGCTCTCCAAGGGCCCTAAGACAACGGCAGACAAGCATTTTCCCCAATTTATAAAAGAAAAGGTAACAATCAACACTGAAACTCTAAATAGGAAGACTAGTTTGCTTAACTTCCTTTTAAAGATTAGCAGAGCTTTTAGTTCTTTGCAGTTTTTGAATTATTTTAACAGTTCATGATGTGCTGTCTGCTTCCACAGCTGAGTTAGTCAACAAGACCCATGCATGCAGGAATATGAAACTGTCATCCAAATGCTGAAAGGAAATCCAATTTTGTTAGGAATGAAAAATACAACCTTGGCAGAAAATTGAACACTTACAAGGAAAAATGTCAGCACTGCAAGGAGCGCAGTCCTTAATGACAGTCTTACTTGTTTTATAAGAGTAGGAACTGTTTCTGCTATTAAGAAAAAGGATTCTATGCAAAGGCATAGATATGTCAAAGCAAACATGGTACAAGGCACAGCCTCCCCAACAAGAAAGTGAAACCATCATGGTTGCATAAAACCATGGGGCAGGAAGACTGCCAGATGTCACACTGGAGTCAGAGACACTTTCCATGGTTAGCCAGGAATTTATGTAGCAGCTTGAAGGGCCAAGACTTAAAAAATAAATAAATCTGCTAGTCAGGCACACTCTGTAGTTCACATACAACAATGTCCCCAGGGTCGTTGCTCAGGAATGCAGGAGCGACTGGCTCCTTTGGGACTGCACTGCTGGAGCGGCGCAGACGGTTGGGTGTGACACAGGGCCAGCACCCAGGAACCTGGGGATCAGTGCTGGGATCAGTGCTGGGACCAGTGCTGGCTGGGGGGAGGGAGCTGGGGGGAAGGGGTGTGGGCTAGGACTGACCAGCCATGAAGCACAAGGAAGTGATCTGATTCTCTGCATCCTTATGAAATAGTGATAAATGTGGGCTATAAAGATGTACAGAACAATCCCGTGCAAATCTAACATCTGGCACCTGGACCACTTCTTCTTAACTCTCTTTCACCAGCAGCTTTTGGTGGCTAGACTCTTTGGGCTATTGGCTTGTGTCAGTTGGGAAGGGTCAGCCTTTCAGCAGAGAGCACGACTCACAGCAGGACAAACTAGCAGGCAGTGCTGCACAGCCACTGGTGTGCAAATAGATGACATAACAAGCTTCTCCTGCACATACATACTGTCTGACAGGAAGTATTTGGGAAACTAGAGCCCCACCATAAAAGCTCTTGATGATGGTAATTTCAAGGAGTAAATGAGGGCTGCCACAACAAAGAAATGGAAATTGAGAGGTAAAAAACATTCAGAGAGAGATCATTGCTGAAGATGAGAGTCCATTCCTCCCATCTCTGAGGTGCACACAATCCAGCACACAAGATGGCCTGGGTTCATTTTCACTAAACAAACTTGCTCCCATTTATGCAAAGTCAAAACCAGCAGTTTTCATTTCAAATTGCACTTGTGAAGCCCAGACTACTTTCCTTTAAGTTCATCAAAGGCAGACTGTTTTATTTTCCAAGATGAGACAATCCGCAAGGCCTGTGGCTACTCTAATCCCACAGGATATTTTTACATCCATTGCTGCATTCTTAATGGCATAAAAGAAATACCTCAGGCTTCTGTTCAAAAAGCAAAACTTCCTCTAGAAAGGAAGAAGAGTACTTCTTGCTCATCCCACTTTTCATTTGTGTGAAACAGAGGTCAAAAGTGCACAACATCTTTCCACAAAACTTGTTGGCTGCCTGAATAACTGCTCAGAAAGAAAGACAGGAAAGCATAACAGGAAGAACAACTTGCTGAGAAAGGAAACATCTAGACATCAGCAGTGTCACAGTAACTGGATACACTTATCTCAGAGTAGAGCTTCATTTTCTTGCTCTGGTCTAGAAACCTTTATATCCAAGAGTCCTGTTAGCATGATTCCTGGCAAGAACAAAAAGAAAGGTCTGGCTGACCTGAGAGAAATGCAGGTGACATTGTTCTGTTATGTACCTCGAGTATCATTATAAATAGAATAGAAATCTTGAAAAAAAATCCAAGTTGAAACAAATTGTGTTATCCACCATTCCAGCTTGGCCAGTACTGGCAAGGCAAAGTGGAACATGTGGCATGAGGAAATGGCAGCACTGAAATTGAGACCTGATGGTTCAGGTAAAAAAAGTGCAAGCAAAAACAGTGAGACCACTAGGAGGGAGGTTGGGTCCAGCCTTGCTACTCCCTCGACTTCTGGTCTGCTGCTACATTTCTCAGTCTTCATCCGAGCTCGCGCTGCTGCTCCCACTGCTGCTGCTCCCACTCTCGCTGCTCTCCTCCTGCTGGAGCTGGCTGCGCGCTGCTGCCGCTGCTGCCTCCTCCTGCTCCTGCTGCCTCAGCGCAGCTGCTTTCTTCTCCTGCTCGGCATGGCTCTTCATGTGAGCACTGCGGCTCTTCACCTTGTAGAACACCCTGAGGAAGGCACATAGGTACATTAGCATTGGTCTCTCCCGTGGCCTCCTTCATTACTCCTCCAAAAGGGCCTCTGCTGCTCCAGCCTCAAGCTTGTGAGGTTCAGCACAGGAACTCACACTGGCATTGCAACAGAGCATCTACAGCAAACATCACCGCTGACTTGGCATGAGGTGAAATGCAGCAGGAGATCCTGGGCACCCTCAAATCTCTCGCTTTGTTTCTTAATATGGCCATTTCTTCTTATCTGAATTATGCACATGCTGCTAACACAACAGGGCTCTGTTTTTCAGGCATTCCCCTGTGCTGCAAAAATGCAATCAACATGAAGGCAAACAATAGCCCAATGCCACTCCTGAGCCTTGTGCACACAGCTAGAAACACTTGAGCATTTTCCTCCTGACCTTGCACTTCTAAGGTCTATTCCTCTTTTACCATTAACTCTTTGGATTTTGTACCAAATGCCGCAAGAAAAGTTTAGACACCATTAAGAATCCTTGTCCTGCTTGTCCTTTGTCAGAGATCAAAACCAAATCCTAACTGCCTGACCTCTCACACACCACTGCCCTTTCCAGTGCCACATGCTCCCAGAATGCAGAGAGACAGGGTGCCTTGGCAAGGCTAGCAAATTCCCAGCCATAGCAGGAATCTGTTGCATCCCTGGTGATGTAACTGGACAGAGATTACATTTTCTTGCCATCCCCTAGCTTGGTGTCTTTCTTAAATAAAGGGATAACCACTGGTGTTACAAGACTGTTGTTTTAACAGTGAGTATTTTATGTAGGGAACGGAATTTTCTTGACAGTTATGATTCTGTTGGCAACAAACCTACAAAGAACTGTGTGAAGGAAAAAATGTATTTTACATCCACCAAAGGTAAGTGCAAGTTTAACCAGATGAACCATGTACCTACTAGCCTAATAATACCTGTTGCTGTAACAATGGTAGTGACATGTATTTCTACACCACTGTTAAGTCTATCCCACATTCTTAATATGTGATCTAGCAAATATATAGAAATGACTCATTAGAAAAATGTAAGCATTACAGGGCAATACAGCAGCTGTTTGAAAGTGCAGCTTAACACCAAACAGTGCACACAGCTGAAATGCAGGTGGTGTCTCATTCCATCTGAGGAAAAACAGTCCCTAATTTGCAAGTATCAGTGGGGCAATAAGTCATTAAAATTATTGCCGATATCTCTGGCCTAAATAGAAAGACAGAAGGCTCATTTGAGAATTATTCTTCTACAGGAGATGCTCTACTGTGATTCTGTAATTATAGCTGGAAGCAGAGTTGCTCTTACCTGCCACATTTTTTACATGGAAATGTGTTTTCTGTGTTTTGAGTTTTACTGGTAGCATCTGATTTTATCTTCTGTTTCCGCTTCTTCCTCTGCACTGGAGCAGTAATAGGCTTTTGAGGCTTCACCGTTGTCTCTCTTGGCTTCCTTCCAATTCTGCCTGTGACAGTTGCCTCTTGACTCCTCATAGTGCCATCATTAGCCTTTGGAGAGAGGGGAAGGGTTAAGGTAAACAGACACTTAAACCCACCATCAGAGGGAAAACAATGACTGAGCACACTTATTTATTCCAGACCAAGGTTTTATTTAATGAGCAAGTCTTCAGGCTATTTTCAGGACATTTTTCATCACGGTCCTATGTGTGCACCAACCAAATGTAATTCATTGCATTCTTCCCCCTTTTCCCCTTCCCTTAGTTCTCCCATCACAGCACAGAGTTTGGTTGACAGTAATACTGAGCTACCTGAGCCCAGTCTCTTGCTCTGGGAGAAGTTAGAGGTGCAAATTTTTTATGTCTGGAACTGCCCACCTGCTATTTTCTTAACTACTTGCAGAATGAAAGTGGCATAGAAAGCACAACATGCACAATGCAGCACTTACTATTACACCATCTTGCAGTGTATGTTCATCTTTGAGAGGATCTCCACTCTTCTTTCTGTTATCCAGCCCTTCTCTTGCCTCCTCCTCCTCTTCCTCCTCCTCCACATGCTCCTGTTCTTCACTGAAAATGTCCCTTCTGAGAGGGAGAACACGTGCAAACCTATGGGAACTCTTCACGAGAAGATAAAGCAACTGTTAATACTGATGTCTGTAAGTAAATGTCATTATGTGACACAGGACACAAGTTTCTGAGTCTGGACTCCTCCTGTGGAGAAGCCAGATTGGTTTTGCTTTGGATTTGACCAGCAAATTAGACAACACACAATACTTCAAACCACAGCCCAAAAGAGGTGAGAGAAATTTAGGAAATTACCTTGATGTCAACTTCAGCTTCATCTTTCATAGATCTCTCATTAGCAGCATCAATGTCCCCAAAGATTAAGGTCCCATTCCGACCAATTTTCACCTGTTTCTTGTATGTGTAGTAGAACTCCACACACTGTGCCACTGTTTTGGTTTTAATCTGGTGTTTAAAAAACATGAAAGTCCAATGGATTACATGATTTTAAGAAGGCTTATAATTACTAAGGGTGTGATAAATACACCTTGTATTTTCTTTCCTCGGTAGTCTCCATTCCACCACAGCTGCTGTTAAAGTATTCTTTTCTGTGTCATATTCACCTGTAAGCCTCATCCCACAGCCCATCCCCTATTGCCACTGCTACACACTGAGAAATACAGTATCAACTTTCCAAAGAAAAGCTGGCCAATGTAAAGGTGACACAGCCTGACACTTTGTAAGCTTAATGCACCTCTCAGCCTGTGAAATGTTCCAACTGAGCTGTCAGGCATGAGAACAGCATCTCAGTTTTATGGGGGAGCTTAATTTTCCAGCAGCACTTCAGAGAACACCAGACCAGATTACCAATCCCAAAATGGAAATGACGGTTTGCAGCCCTTTCCCATTTTGGCCACATGCATTTCATAGGCATATGGTGGTAGACAATTGTTAGGGTTTGGTAGGAGCTCC
>NW_008673488.1:0-1437 GCF_000695815.1 Acanthisitta chloris | reverse complement strand
CACCCGGCCCCGCGGCCACCTCCACTCTTCTGTCTGGTCCCTGCCTGCATCTGGCAAAGGGCAAGCACAGTCAGAGCTGAGGGGATCAGCCCTGGCCCCTCTGCCCACCTTTCCCTGCAGATGGCCACAGGGCATGGGATGGGGCCAAGTCTTTTGGCCTGTGGCTCGGCTCTGTCACCCACCTGTCTGCAGTGGCTGGAACTGCTGCACCTGGTCAGGCTGTGCTGGAGCAGTCCCAGGGCCTTCCTCCTTCTTCCTCATGAACCTGCTGTGATGTCCCTCTGCCATCACTCAGTCTAGTCCTGAGAGCACCTGCAAAGAAAGACTTGGAAAAGCCTCAGGTCCAGGTCCCAGAGCCTGTCCTCGAGGTTGCCTGCAAGTAAGAAGCCTCGGAGCAAGTAAAAAGCCTCGGAACAGCTAGAGAACAGCAAGTGCCACAGTCAGGTCTGCCACAGCCTCAGAAAAGCTCTGGGTCAGCAGGGAATGAGCTGTGCGGGGGCTCCTCATAGCACTACTCTGGCCCGTCCTGGCCCGTCGCGTGCTCCGAGCACTATGGTGTGGCTGTGTCACCACCAGAACTTGTATCACAACGTGTCACAAAGGGCCCTTGGAGACACTCCAACATTGCATCCCACGGTGTCCATGGTGCGTGATGTCACAAAGGGCCTTGGGACACACTGCCACCTGCCCTGGGGCCTCCCCCAGCCAGGCCAACCCAGCCCAGGGTGGGAGCAATCTGTTCTCAAAAGTGTCTAGGGCAGCTAGACGTGAACTTTAGGAATGGCTCTGCCAATAAGCAAACCCTTATCTGCTCTGCCTGCTCATGGCAGGGCTTGGCATGGCCTCCTTGAGACGGGTCACGGCTGGTGGCAATCATAACCATGGGGTTTGTGCCACAGAGAAGGAATGTGTGGGCAAGGGCACGACTGCTGCTCTGACCCCCTGGCCTGGGGTGCACTGAGATCAGCAGGTCTGCAATCCTCAGAGGGAGACCTGCCACCCCCCGAGTCCTGGCAACTGTGGTGCCCGTCTCCTGCCTCAAAGCCCTGTGCCCCCAGGTGACTTCTCTGCTAGAGGGCAGTCAAAGCCAATGGCACTGACATTGCACTTCTGCAGGTGGCTGTCGTGAGCAGGAACTGGAGGAAATGGTGGCACCACCTGGTAGCTGTTAGAAGTTGTTGCTACTTCCTGCAGTGATGTTTTCATGGAAGTGTTCACCTGCAGCTCAAAAACATCATCAGCTGCACAGTTTCACAGGACAATTAGACTTGTACACAGACACTGCCAAGTTTCCTTGTGGTCTTTCACCATTTTTTCAGGGAAAAAAAAGAAGCCCAAACTGATGTTCAACGCCCCAGTAGCTGTGTGTCTGGCTGTGGATAGCAGCTGATACCCAAACACACCTGCTGGGCAAGCAAATGCACAGCCATGAACACG
>NW_008673487.1:33111-37243 GCF_000695815.1 Acanthisitta chloris | reverse complement strand
TGCCTGAGAGCATTGGTCAAACACTCTCTGAGTTCTGTCAGGCTTAGAGCAGTGACCACTGCCCTGGGGAGCTGCTCCAGTGCCCAAACATCCCAAGGGGAAGAACCTTTTCCTCATATCTAACCGAAACCTGCACTGACACAACTTCAGACCATTCCCTCGGGTCCTGTCACTGGTTGCCAGAGAGAAGATGTCAGTGTTGTCCCTGCACTGCCCCTCGTGAGGAAGCAGTATACAGTGATGAGGTGTCCCCTCAGTCTCCTCTTCTCCAGGCTGAACAAACCAAGTGACATCAGCCATGCCTCATATGGCTTCCCCTCAAGGTCCTTCATCTTCATTGCCCGTGGTCACCTCACCGTGTGTGTGCATGTATCCCTGGGTTCCCGATCGCCCTTCGGATTTCAGATCGCCTCCTGCCCCCAGGGGTTGTCCAGATTCCAGGGCTGACTCTAGTCCCCTCTCTGCAGGGACAGGGACCCCTGAGATTTAGGTCACCTGGAGGGGCTGGGTCACCTCCTGTCTGGGCCAGGGGTACTAAATCACCTCCCCATGGCTGTAGATATCTTTGGGGCTCTGGATTGCCCCAGGGAACTCCTGGGCCACCTCTTGCCCCAGATGGAGGGGACTCAAACCACCACTCACCTCCTACATCTTCCATGAGGTCTCCAACACATCAGTCACCAGCAATGGGGTCACCATCAGCTTCTGCACTTGTGGCTGAGGGACAGTTGCTCTGCTGTCTCCTATCCCTGGATCCCTGGAGGTGGCAGGAGCTGTAGAGCTCACCTTCCAGCCTCTTCTGTCCAGGATACAGGAATTCCCCCTCCCTTTGTTTTTAATGGTCTTTAAGGTCCTTTCCAGCCCAAACCATTCTATGACTTCCAAGGATTTTCCCCCTAGTCTGCTGCTGCCTCAATGTCTCCACCACCACCCCCTTCTCTCCTCTTTTCTCCTCAGCACCTGACTCAAGCCTAAAACCAACAAAGGTTGGCTAGATATCACTCCATGTCGAGGATAGAAACTCCCATTAGCCAATATTGGAGGTCCCCAACCCATTAATTAAGACAAAAGTAATTGCAGCATCTACCACACTGCTCCTGGCCTTCTCCAAAGAGCATCCTCATCCTCCAGGTCAGACTCAGGATCGAGTCCTACTCCTCCTGCCGAAAGCTTTGCCTCTGCCAGAAATTGTATTTAGCTATTAATTTTCCTGGTAATGTTATTTTTCTGTCGTTTCTGGTGAAGAGGTGAAATGGAAAAACCCATCCAATCTCACAGGGCTGCAAAACAGATCTTCCCAGGGGCTGTGTGAAAAAGACAAGATTTTATTAAAGACAGAGAGCTGAATTATTACAGATTTATCTTCTTTATTGCTCTAACAAAATAGAAAAGAAAGCTGGGCTGTAAGTCACTGTCAAAGGAAACAAATACATTCCCAAAACCAGTGTGAAAAACAAGCCTCCTGGCTGCATCCTCTTCAACTTCTCCATTTCTCCCCCTGAAAGCAAGAGCTTCGCAGTAGTTTGGCTTTCACATGGTATAAACAACTTCAATACTCTTCCAAAAACCACTCCCAAACAGATCAGCTCAGCTGAGCTTACAAAGACAAACCTCCCATGAATGTGGCTGGACTTTGAGCATCTTCTGCTGCTCCCCCAGCCTCATGCAGGAATAGAGCATTAAGGAGGAACCTAGAAGATCTCACTTTCCTTTTTTTTGCCCATTTTCTCATTTCCTAACACTGTGCTTTTTGGCAAACAGGGAAAAGTTGCACAGAGCCTTGCAGGTAAGGTTCATAGCCACAAGATTCTGCACCTTTTTGCCAAACCTGCAATTTTTTACAGCATACAAACCAGTGAACTTGCTGTAGTTAAACACAGAAATTCAGAAATTCTTAGCTACAGATGCATTGCTGAAACAAAGAATTAAATATGGAAAATGCTCTTTTTTGCATTGCTGAAAAATAAATATGCAGGGAAAAGAGCCCAACAGGATTCACAGGGGAAGATTTGCACCTGATGCATTCATAGGAGGTAGACGAGCTGTGCTGGGGTGAGGAGTCACACACCTGCCATGTACCTGTGATGGGAGATAACCCCTGAGCTTGGGCTGATCCATTATATTTTTCCTTGGAAACATACTTCATTTGTACACACCCAATCCCTTCATACTGCATCTCCCCACAGGCTGTTCTGGGCTGACAATGAAGTGGGAAGATCAGCCCCACAAGGTGTTTTAAGGCTGCTGGGGCTTTTCTTCCCGAATTGTAGGTTTTCTTATTTCCGTTCCCAAGGAACCATTGCTCTCAGCACTGGAAACCTGCTTTTGATTTTTTAATTCCTAAAATTTCTAATTTTTAGCTAATGAAACAGAACCAGGAGAAGGGAGAAGCTTTGCTGTACTTCACACAGCTCCCTGTCTCACACAGACCACAGCCCCAAATCCATCACCACAAATTCCTTTTGCAACTGGTGCAACCAACACTTGACTGGCATTTTCCCTCAAATCCACTGAAATAATTGAGAAATATACCCACAGCTGCATTCTTCTATTTTTCAGCTCAAAATAACTTTCATTTTCAGATTCAGGATGGCTCCATGTGCCTTTTCAGAGTTGGTTGTTTTCTACTGGAAGTAGGAATCACAGCTAACTTGGAACTCCTTCCCAGTGCTGTGAGTTTGCTCCCAGGTTGAGCACGAGCAGCTGCTTGGCTGGATGGAAGGATATCCAACCAAGCCAGATGAGCATTAAAATCAGTGTTTGAAAAAAATCCCAAACATGAAGAAATAGTACATGCCCATTTATTTTTAAAATGCAATAAAAAGTTATTTTAAATGCAGGAAGATTAATAAGGCTCTAATTCAGCGAAGTACTTCCAGATGTGCTGGACTCTGAGTGTACTTCAGTGCTTTTATGAATCAGGGCTTAGGGAATGGGCTTAAAATGGAGAGAAAGTATTGAAATAGGTCTTAAACTAAAAGAGGGTAGGGTTAGATTGGATATTGGGAAGAAATTCTTGACTGTGAGGGTGGTGAGGCACTGGCACAGGTTGCCCAGAGAAGCTTTGGCTGCTCCATCCCTGGAAGTGTTCCAGACCAGGTTGGATGGGGCTTGGAGCCACCTGGGCTAGTGGAACATGTCCCTGCCCATGGAAGGGGGCTGGAACTAGATGATCTTTAAGTTTCCTTCCAACCCAAACCATTCCATGATTCCATGAGTGTGTCTAAATAGCCCCTGGATCATACCTGCAGCTTGCACTGCGTGTGAAACTCACATTACATGGGATCAGCACATGAATAGGGATAAAGGTTTCCATTCCCAGCTCTGTGTTATTGCTGTTAATAGAAAAGTTTCCAGGATTGGGATCAGGTTTATGTCCAGCCATTGGTGTGGATGGTTTGAACTTGGAAAGTTGATCTCTGGGGTCACAGCTACCTGGATTTGATGCTCCAGAGAGGGGAATAAACCCCAGGAAAGTAGAAAAGCTGTCTGAGCAACAAGGATTAAGCAGATATCACGAGTGGGTACAAACCTTTCAGACTGGAAAGTCTCCAACTGGCAGGTGAGTGAGGCTCTTGAGCAGCCACCAAGTGGGAACAGCAGAAGAGCTGTAGGTGTTTTAAAATTGGATTTGATAAATAAACTACAGGAAAAATAAGATTTGATTGCACATAATGGTGCAGTACTGAGGTTAACATGGTTCTGGGACCTTCTCAGTCCTGTGTTTCAGGGGTTCAGTGCCTAACATAGATTGGGCTACAATAGGTTTGCTTTTCTTTACACCACTTGGGAATCTGTCTATATTCTTTGAACCTGTTATTGTCTAGATTTTCCACCATGCCATGTAATAAATGGAAGAACTGAAAGGATAACATGCTTTCAAATACTCTCATAGCAGCTTAAAGATACGGTGCAGGCTTCAGCTAAACATGTATCACTCCTTACTAAAGACCCTAAAGGATTTCTTAAAAGCAAAGAAGTTAAGTAGCAGAGCAAGGAAGTCTTTTAGGAACAAAAGAGACAGCCATCAAAAATGAGGCAAATAGAATACAGCATAAATGCTGGTGAGTATAAAACCACAATAAGGCAGGTGGAAAAGATATTGCAAAGCAGTTTGCCAGAGGCATAAAAA
>NW_008673487.1:9898-33084 GCF_000695815.1 Acanthisitta chloris | reverse complement strand
GAATGTACTGGGGCCAGCAAGTCCCAGTGGAAGGGCGAAAGAAGTTTTGGGTGAAATAAAATGCTGGTGGGTTAAGTAAATGAGTTCCTTGTGTGTCTGTACTGAGAGAAAGGCTGGAGACTCCCAAAGCAAAACCCTTGTTATCTGCAGTGTGTCTGCTGAGCTTCTTATGTACAAGTGTCACCAAGAGAGAGTTTGAAATGTAAAGGTAAATTGAGGGAGGAGCAAATTTCCGGGGTGAGATGTCACTGGGCCAAGACTTGGAAAGAGATTCTAATATAATTCCATGAATAATTGTGTCTGTATAATTATATTCTACAAAACATTGTACTTGTATAAATATATTATTACATGGTTGTATAATGATATGAAGAATTGTATTTCTCTGCAGCAGATGAGGAACAGCAAACTTGCTATCAACAATAAAGCTTAAGAGCTGAAACTTTAAGTCTGATCTGCACTACACAAATGAGTAAGAAATATAAGCATGTACAGATTGTAGATATCTACAAATTGTAGATATTTTGGCAGATCTGAGACACCAGGGAAAGGGCAATAGAGGGTTTTTGCAGGCAGAATTCAAAGTTTATAACACATTCACATCCCTTGAAGCAGTCAGTGAATATGTTGGAGAAGGTGATTGCATGTGTATCACACACCTGAGGTTCATGAAAGCTTTGTTGCTGTCAAAGAGATAAAAGTAGCATGAGATAAAGAAAGAGCTTCATGGATTAGCAGCTGAGTACAAGAGAAACCAAAGGCTAGAAAGAAGTTCTAATTTCACAGTGGGGAGAAGCTGTTGCTGTGATTTTGTGGTGTTGTGGGGCCCTGGCCAGGCTGCTGACTTCTAATGGGAAAGTTTGCTGACAAGCCAAAATTTTTAAGCTGACTGCAAGGAGTTATAGAAGGACCTAGCAAGAAAATGTCCAAGGAAAGTACATACAAGATGACCTTAGCTATATCTGCCTAATGACTGGCTCTAATTGAGCTATTATCATTCCAGAAAGGCATCCTGAGGTTTTACAGGTACTATAGGTCCTTCTCTCGAAAGATCAGCTCAGAGATCAAACTTAGTCTAAAAGACAAATAAAATATACCAAGAGGCTTCTGTATATCTTTTCCAGCAACATGGGTTATTCCAGAGGGATGGTCTGTATTCCTTTCCCTGTGCCCCATAGCTCACCTACATTCCCTGGAACACTGTGCACTCTCTTTGCAGCTTGATTCCTGAAGGATTTGTGACAGCTGGGGGGGAATAAACACCTTTTCTATTTGTCTGCCAAAATCAGAAGCACTGACAACCCAAACCTCAGTGTTGCCTTTATTGCACTTTTTCTATGAGGATTTGGGCCCATCAGCAGCTCCAGCCCGTATCAAGGACCTGCAGCCCCAAATCAAGTCCCCTCTCAAATTGCCACATTACTCTTTGCAGGATGCTGTCTCCTGCCCCAGTTGCTCATCTGGGAATGGACTTTCTCTCCCCAAGATATCATCCCTTTTCTCTGTTAAATTTTGCCTCCATTTGAAAGTAAACACTAGCACAGTGGTAGGAGGCAGAGGATGGAGACAGTTTCCCTTATCATTTACTTAGACCAAATTTAGGGGACTTTCTGCTTCTCTGGCCTTTATCCCAGCAGCCAAAGCTGGTGAGACTGGTTCCCTGGGTTTTGAACCACCAGAACCATCCCTGCCAATGGTGCTCCCCATCCCCCAGGAGAACAACTACAAGAGCAGATGGCTGGGTCCCCATCCACAGAGATATTCAGCCACCCCATAAATCAACCAGACTTCCCCCAATCAAACATAATGAAAACACCTAAATCATTTCAGCATATGAGGTAGGAGAGGAGCTCTGATTTCCAAGTTCTGGCAAGGTCTGTGGTCTCAGCCTGGCTCTGGTTCACCCCACACCAGCCTGTGTGGGAAAGGCTCCTGTGGAGAAGGCTTGTCAGCTAATTGCACTGATCCCTGAGTGTGCAGAAAGCCTCATCTAGCTGCTGCTATCACACAACCAACTTTTATTAATCCACTTTTCAGGGGATGCTTGAGGAGCTCCAGGATGATGGGAACCCCACTGTGTCAGCACTATGAACCTTAGACCCAAAACTTCCCCCAATTTGCAGGCACTAAAATATTTCACCCATCAGCAAAGTGTGAACACCCACAAAGGCACTTAAAATTAAACTTCATTTTCACATATTCCCTCTGCAGAGAATGAAATGTATCTTAGAAATTATTACATATTAGAAATGAGAGACAGTCCCTGGCTCCCATTCAGGCAGCAGATAATCTGTGGGTTACAGAAACCTCCTCCACATCTCCAGTGTGATCCAGCTCGTGCTGTTCCCACACAGGATTCAGCTCCATGGCCAAAAGCACTGAGCCAGTGTGGGCTCATCACCTTGTCTCCCCAAATTCCTCATCACTGCCTTTTGCAATCTTTGCACCAAGAGAGACTTTGGAATAAAAAGGTAAATTGAGAGAGGAGCAAGTTTCCAGGGTGAGATGTCACTGGCCCAAGAGTTGGAAAAAGATTCAAATATAATTCTATGAATAATTGTATCTGTATAATTATACTCTACAAAATATTTTATTTGTATAAATATGTGCATATGATTTTGGAAGAGAATAAAAACACCTTTTTTCTAAGGACTATGGTATCGCAGTGTTCTTTAAGGAAGTTGGTGGTGAAACATTCAACAGGTTGCCCAGACAGGTGGTACATGGCCCATCCCTGGAAACATTCAAGGCCAGGTTGGACAGGGCTCTGAGCAACCTGATCTAGTTGAAGATGTCCCTGCTCATTGCAGGGAGTTGGACTAAATGACATTTAAAGGTCCCTTCAGACCCAAACTGCTCTGTGATTCTATTCTGTGATTCTGATCTGTGGTTAATAACAACTTGGGAGTTCCAACTTCGTGGGCAGCTGAGACCTGGCAATGCATCAGTTTGCTCCTCTACATCTAGGGTAAAAAGGTGCCAGGTTATATCCGAATATGTTAAAAGCAGCATTTGGCCTCCAAAGTATATACATCAGTAAAGGCTTATAACTACCTCCTCGCATTTGACATTCTTTTCATTACTATAATTTACTAAGTGCATTGCCAGGTGCTCCTGGCAGCCTTCCAGGCTGCTTTCAGCCAGGCAATGGATAAACTCAGGGGAAAAAGGACTATTGCTGCTCCCAAAACATTGAAATCTGAGCAAGAGGGGAAGAATGAAACAGACACACCACAACAAACACCCTGACAAAAACCAGCGACCACCATCCATGTGCGGATGTCAAGAGGATGTAGCAAAAAGAATGACATCCTCAGACATCCTGTTAAGCCAGCGTGCAACAATGGCTCCTGAAACCCCGAGCTGTGCCTTCCTGCCTGCCATGGGAGCTTTTGCTATATGGATGGTTATAGATGGTCACTTCTCCTCCACCTGGGTAATTAGTAAGTCGTTAGCTTCGTAAACTGAAAGGCTGCGATTGTCGGGGATCGGCAGAGGTTCCATCGCTTTGTCATTCTTATGGGCTCTTTAGCAGATGGACTGCTCAAACAGTGTTTCACAGCAATAAGGTAATGGCTGAGATTCACAACTCTGGTAGGCCCCTGATTGCTGCTGGAATCATTAGGAGATGGGGATGCCTTGTACCATGTCAGATAATGTCTTTCCTTAACAAAGGAGTTTATCTTGGAAGAGGTTGAGAGCTCCTTGCCTCTCATCCCAGGAAAAGGCACTCATGTCACTGAGATTTACTGGTTATGTTAAAGGAGGAAAGATTTTGTATGGAAACGCTAGAACAATCTATGAAAAGATTGTGAGACATTTTTTTTGTACAACAGGAGTGCACATATACCTGCTGTTTCCATTAGGACACAGAAGATGAATGAGAAAAGCCTTTGAGCTGAAAGAAAATCAACATGAATTCATTGCTAAGGGTTAGTGATCATATACATAGAGTACCTCCAACTCCAGCAACAGAAAATACATTATTGAAAGAATAGAAAGAACAGGAAACCACTTGTTGATAAAAATTGCCATCTGCCTTCTGGAATGAAGGGCTCCTTGGTTCAGATGTTTCATCAAACCGAAGCATCCAGGAGAGCAACCTTATAAATCCACATCTGAACTATAGAGTTGGTAGTGAAATCGTAGAATCATGGAACGGTTTGGCTTGGAAGTGACCTTAAATCTCATCTTGTTCCAACCCCCTGCCACAGGCAGGGACACCTTTCACTAGCCCAGGTTGCTCCAAGCCCCATCCCACCGGGTCTGCAACAATTCCAGGGATAGTGCAGCCACAGCTCCTCTGGGCAACCTGTGCCATTGCCTCACCAGTCTCATTGACTCCATAGGTGAAGGGTAAGGTCTAACAACTCCAGTTCTCCACAGGGTGAAAGCAAAGTGAGGTGATCCAGTGGCCACATTTACATCCCTCTGCCAAGCTGATTGTATGACAAACACCCCAAAGAGATGTTCTTCTCCCATGTTCTTCTCCATGGGCTGTTAAACCCACTGGTTTCCAGGCACGTGATGAAGCCAATGGTAGGAACACACTGACATCTTTATGAGGAAGAACAGGCTGTGACAGCCCTGTGTGAGAGCAGAAAGTTATTTTGTGTTTTGTTAGCCTGATTTTTGGGAACAGATGGGAACAGAGCCATAGGAAGCCTCCTCATTCTAAGAACTGGCCCAACTTGCAACTCATTAGTGAGGCACTACACAGATAAACCCTCTGCTTGTCCCATCTGCAGCAGCCAAAGCCTCTGTGACCTCAAACCCCCCACCTGGGACCCCTAACCCTGCCATGGCTGCTTATAAATCTTTACATTTGAGATGCGCAGCCGATCGATAATTTCAGGATGCAAATGGAGCATATGGAGACTATAGCAAGCAGCACAAAGGCAGAAGCCACGGGCCATTTCCATGATCAGAAAGAGAAAGAGTTGCTAATTATGCAAAGGTCATTGCCTGAGCGTGGTGCTACATTTAAATATTTTAGCGTGGCTTTGCCTGGATCCTCTCAGAAATGTTGTGTGCGTGTGGGTAAATGCTCCTCTGTGTTTCGGGGAAGATAAGGGAGCAGAGAAAAAGTGCAGATGTCTCTCCTTCGTGCCACATGAGAACTTTAAAGCAGACTCAAGCATCTTGGAGGCTTAGGGTTTCTTTTTCTTCTCCCTGTAGTTATTTATTCATGCCCCGACTCCTGGTTACTCCACACAGTTTCCAGCATGAAGTCAAGATAAACATTTCTACCTCCCAAAATTCATCTTTGTGTCACACTGATGGATGCAGCCATAGCAGCTTGGTGCTGCAGGGTGTCACCTCCACCCCAGCCACCCTGTCACCTACTCTGTGCCCACAGGGCATGGCTGGCACCGCCAAGGCAAAGGAGACAAAGTTTGACTTTTATTTTTTCCCCTCCTCCTCCCCTTTGCAAATGTGTAACAGTGAGAAGGGACATTGTCCACAGGTCCGTGGGAAGCACAAAGCCATGGCTGTGCTGACCTCCTTATAAAAATTCAAGCCTGTCCTCATTTTTCCTGGAGGTTTTGGTGGTTTGCACACACATATCTTTGTCCTCCCCCTCCATCAACCCCAGTGCTGGCCGATCCAAAAGCCTCCAGTGCAGTCCAACCCGGTTGCCTATGCCAGCAAATCCTGACATAGCTGGTCCAAACTTCCAACAATTAGGGAGAAATTTTGAAAATTCTTCCTTGGAGAAAGAAACTGCTTTTATTTCCAGGGATGCTGCCAGTTCACTTCAGTGAAGCTCAGTTGCCAGCACTGACAACTCAGCTTTTCCCAAAATCAAGCCCTTTAAGACTCTCTGGCTCATCCTTCATGGCTGCAAGTGCAAGGAAGGGTGGGATGCTGGATGTCCCAAGAAAATACATGTGTGATTGGGAGATTTTCACTTAAATATATTCTCTGTGACTACTGAGGTCCCTGGCTGGAGTCTGTGATTTCTAGAAAACCTCCACCCAGGCGCCCTCAGAAGAGATTTTGACCTGGTTGTGTGCTGAGTACTTTGCCCTCCTAAACTTATCACTTCAAATCCCTTTTCCTTTTCTATTCCGGCCCTATTGGGGTTTTTTCACCCCTTTTCAGGTATTTAAATGCTCAGCTCACTATTGATCTAAACAAGATTTTAAAGAATCATGGATTTAACAACCTAAGAGCTTATATTCTATTTTTCGGGAGGATGAGCCCATGGTCATGCAGAGAATTCCATGTTCAGGGGGAAGCCTGAGCTTAGCAGCTGAGAGGTGTATGAAGGGTCCTTATCTCTCCCTATTGCCCAGCAGAATTTTTTGATAGATGCAGAGTTGTTCTGCTGTGCTCCTCTCGGAAAATTTGGGATTTAAGCAATATTTGTGAGTGAAAAGTTAGGCCGTTGGTAAATACAAGGGATGCACTGGGTTTCTTCCCTTAGCCACAAGCAGGACTAAGGCCAAAGAGCTCCTTCCTGCCAAAAACAGGGAGAATAATCCTGTCATAGACCATTAATATGGAGCTGTATTGGCACTTGGCAGCAAACCACCAAACCCACAAAGTTGTGTTTAATTTGCTGTTAGAGGACAGACTGAGTCTTCTTCACTCAATTATACCGAGACGATATTTCAGCACTAAGCCCTGGAAATAGGCCACTGCTCAGCTCTCCATGACTCCACATCTCCATCCTGGGGTCACTGGCATTGCCCATCCACTGCTACTCTGCAGGAATTTTCAAGAGCTCCTGTTTGCCAGAATAACCTATGTGCAATAAATCACAGTGTTTGCCATTCACATCAGCACTGCCGTGGGAAGCAGGAGGTGCTTCATCCCCCACCTGTACCCCACGAGCCCTAAGAGCCAGCCAAGCCCTGGCACCCATCTCATTTTGGCCCCATGTGTACGCCAAAGTATCAAGAACACACAAACAATCCCATTTTATTTCCAGGAAAAACAGCCAAGTTGAAATTTTGAGTGTCTCTTCTCCCTCCTCCCATCCCAGCCCACAGGTCCCCATGCAAACCTATGCTCCCTGCAAGTGCAGGGCTTTGCCTGGTGACTTCCTGCCTTCCCTGGCTTCCCACCGGACACAAAGCCTTCCCCCAGCATCCAGGATGTTGTTTTCTATTTTTACTCAAATTCCTTTAACTCCTTGACATTCTTAAGGCAGAAGCCTGGAGGAAACAGATTCTCCTGTTGGTAGTACTGCACTGCTCCAGTCCTTGGTGAAGAAGATAAAACTTCTTTTCAGGGTTCAACACATTCCTGAACTGTCTGTAACTCCTAACTCACAAAATAGGGAACAAAATGCCTGTGAGCTTTTGTTCCATAAAATTTTACTATTAGTCATCATATCCTTCATGTAGATGGGGAACAACTAGCAAAGAATGTCTCTCATTTTGATACAGACAGCCTGAGAGACAGCTGTAGCCTTTCACCTCAGCTGCTTGAGGTTCTCTTGGCTTCCCCAAGTCCCATCAGAGTTTGGAAGCTGGTTAGCTGCCCTGACAGACAGCTCCTATTGTGTGGAGACATGAAAAACAGGGTGCAAGGATGTGCTGAGGTCTTCTACAAACGGCAATCACTGACACAGGGACTGCTGCTGGTATTAATTTTGTCATAGAATCCCAAAATGGTTTGGGTTAGAAGAGACCTTAAAGCTCATCTCGTTCCCACCCCCTGCCATGGGCAAGGACACCTTCCACTGGACCAGGTTACTCCAAGTCCCATCCAGCCTGGTCTTGAATACTTTCAGGGATGGGACAGCCACAACTTCTTTGGGCAACCTGTTCCATCCTTGTCCTCACTCATGCAAAATCTGAGCTAAATATTTACTCCTTCAGTTCTATAACTGCAGGGCCTAATCCTTATCTTATCTTTTGCTTATATTTTTTGCCAAACAAACGTGCTGTAAGGTCCTCCTTTTCCTTTGTTCCCAACACCTGGAAATGTACAGAACAACCACTGCCTTAGGAATATTTTGAAGCAACAAGAGGAGAAACTCCAGAGCGGCTCCAGGGAGAACGCTCCCACGTTCCTGAGATTCCTCTTCCAACGCTCCACAGACAGACTCAGTTTTATTTGCAAAAGTGGGAAAGCTTCCAAATCCCAGCCTGTAAAGCCTTCCCCCCGCCCCCCCAAAAAAAAATTAAATTAAATAATAAAGCAACAGAGAAAAATGAGGCTTTCCCCTGCTGTGGAGCAAGAGACCCTTACAAGCAATGAATAGATGTGCCCCTGTGAAGGACAATGTGCTGTGAGTGTTCACCACTGGTGTGATGCTTCCCAGCAGGCGTGCAGAGCCCAGGATTTCAATTTGCAAGCACAGCTCTGGGTTGTGTCTCCAAGGATAATGTGCTTTTCATCCACAGGAAAATTCAAGGCAGGAATAAACAAGGTTTGCTAGGAGCCCCGACAGAGCAGGGTCTCTTGGCAGAGGTCTTGCACCAATTTTTCTTGTGTTGGTGCCTCCAATGTGGAGCAGTTGCTGAATTCCATGCACCGAGTTGACAGACTCTTGGGTTTGTCCCCGTTTTCCTAGCAAGTGACAAAAATAAAAGAGAAATAAATGGTGCTTCTGCTTGGTAAGGGTAGGACACAGTTAACCCTCACACCAAGTCTGTGTGGGCAAGGAGATCCCTGCAGGGTTTGATGCTCAGTGTCAATAGTTGGGCTGATGTGAGCAGCAGTGGAGGAACTCCTGTTAGTGGTACAAATTTGTCACATGGGCTCAGGGCTTTGTAGCAGAGATTTGACTTTTGCTCCCTGTTATTCCACTGGAACTCAGAAAAACCATTGACCTTGAGCATGCAGTTACCGTTCTCTGTGAGTTCTCCACTTTGTCTTGGTCAGTTACTGTCAGTGACACCAACAGAAGAGCCAAAAAACAAGCTGAACCAATGGATATTACATTGTTTTAACCTAATTTTGCACATCCTGAACACTCATTCTGCTGGTCAGGGAGACAAATGAACTCTGCCTTTCCAGATCTGATCTACTCCATCTTGCTCTAGCCATTCCTAGAGACACACACGCTCAGAGCCAGGTGGGTGGCACTGATGGACAACCTGTCTTTCAAGACAGGGTGGTCACAGAGGAGCTGAGATAGGTCTGTATGTTGGACTGCTCAGCCTCACCTTGTATAAGCAATTAGTGTTCTTGCAGAGAGGGCTGACAGACCCTGTTTTGCAAACGCTGAAGTGTTGACACTTCACAGCAAGGTGCACCTTGTGTAATTGGCAAAGAAGAAACTACTCTGTTAAATTCACAGGGTTTCCTTGCTAGGCCTTCCCATTGCTCTAACTCAGGAGCAGCCCAGTGCCAATGTCCATGCTCATATCTGCAATCACAGAATGGTTTGGGTCGGAAGGACTTTAAAGATCATCCAGTCCCACCCCCTGCCATGGGCAGGGACATCTTCCACCAGCTCAGGTTGCTCCAAGACCCATCCAGCCTGGCCTGGAACACTCCCAGGGATGGAGCAGCCACAGCTTCTCTGGGCAACCTGTGCCAGTGCCTTACCACCTTCACAGGGAAGAATATGGGTCTGGACCTGGTACCCAGGCACCATCCTGATAAGCACCAAAACAATCTCATCATCTCTCGGTTATCCTCTTTGCTGTTTGAATGCAAAGTACGTTGAAAGGGTAAAGTCAGGTGCTTAAAGGTCCCCAAGCCACCAATGTGCCTGCCTCCCATGGCAAAACCTCAGTGCCTTTGACAGCCTCCCCTCCTGGGTGAGCCACTGCTTTTGCTTTGAATTTGAGCTGCTTGATGCTGAGTCCCCCACATCTTCAGGGCTAAATCCCTACTGTTGTACTTGCACGTTGCAGCCGAGCCCTGCTAAAGATGTTATCAGGAAAGGGAATTATTTGCAACTGGAGAATGTACGTGTGCCTTGCAGCTATTTGGCTGCACAAATATGTGAAGTGTTGCAATAACTCACCAAGGGAAGTCTGGAAAACGGATTCTGCAATGAAATAATTCTGCTTGTACACTCTTAGTTTATGTATTTCTGTTTCCTTCCTTCTTCTCCCCTCTCTTCCCCCCCTTTCTCCCTTTGTATCTAAATGGGGTTTTTGTTTTTACTGTGTTAATGTTTAGTCACTTGTTCTTCATTCAAGCCTCCTAGCTCAGTTTCTTAGAGCAGAGGCATTCCCACAGGAGAGCCGGGTCGAAGCAGGATGTGGATCCGGTGCCATGCAGCTTCTCCAGGTATTCATGGTCCACACTGGGAATGACTTTTACACATGGATTTGTAATTGAGTGATGCAAACGTGGTTATTACAAGCACCCAGAATTAAATACCACATCCTATATCACAGAATCGTTTAGGTTGTAAAAGATCTCGAAGATCATCAAGTCCAATCTTTGACCAATCACCACCTTGTCAACTAGACTAGAGCACTAAGTGCCACATCCAGTTGTTTCTTAAACACATTCAGGGATGGTGACTCCACCAACCTCCCTGGGCAGTCCATTCCAGTGTTTAACAACCCTTTCCATGAAGAAATTCCTCCATGATATTTGGTATAAGAAAAATCCAGGATCAAGTCCCCTACAGAGGTGATTTTTCTAATGTCCCCATCAGATTGAAAGTTCACATAACTTCAGTTAACAAGACACTTCCCAAAGACTCTTCTCAAACAAGAATGTATTTCCAGTTAATCATTTTAGATCCTCTCAGAGACTTACATTAAGTCCAGGAACAGACAAGGGAACCTGTCCATTAAGGGATTGATTTCCACTGAGGTATCAGCCCTTCTTTGTTCAGCTACTGTCAGGGCAGCCAATGGTGCTCAGTTGATTTACAAGTCTCCAGCACTCATTGCCAGTGATTTTTCTTGCTTTTGCATTGAAGCCACAAGAATCTATATGTTTGCTTCTAGGCTTGTCTATATGCAAAAGTATTACGGTCTTATCTGCCAGCTGAGCTCCGCCAGCTGGAGCCCAAAGCTTGTAGTTATTTCAATACAAGACCCTGTTACATCATATGCTCTAAACTGGATTTCATTTATCTTTGTAAATAAGCAGATACTTTAAGTAGGGAAAAAAAGGATATTTATAGGCTGACATAAAGCATCTGCTCAGACCATGCTGAAATAAATACAGGTTGGGTTACAACCTATAAACTCAATAGTTTTTCTAACCAGGGACCCAATAATAGTTAGTTCCACCACATGGAGAAGTCTGCAATGTGAGACCTCAGACTGATTCCACCAGACCTTCTTCACACAGCTGCATGGACTTCTTGGGTTTGTTTTGTTTGCCCCAGGCATTTTCTGACTTTGCTCAAGTCAGGTGGGAATGGGACTTGGCTGTATAGTAGGATCTGATTCCCAGGGAGCAGCAATGGCTGAAAATCCAGGGATGCAGAATTCGTAGGATCATCAAGGTTAGAAGAGGCCATTAAGATCATCAAGTCCAACCAATTAACCTGTCACTGCTGTAACCCCTGAATCCAAAACCATATCCTCCAGCATCAGATCCAGACACCTCTTAAACACTTCTAGGGGTGGTGACTCTACCACCTCCCTGGGCAATATTCCAGTGCCTGACACCCCTAACAGTGAAAATATTTTCTAATATTGGGTGCAGCTCTTGGGTGAGGACAAGAAGTTATGAGCCACCATACAGTTGCCTGGCCTGAATTACTCAACAGAAGTGTTCTCACCTTATGGAGTGCCAAGCAAATAGAAATACTGGAGTGGTTATCATAAAAAATAGATTCATCTTTAGTGTGAGAGCACCAAGAGTTGCCCATGGCACAGATGGTCCCAAATTATCATCCCACATGATGACCAGGATGGAGGTGGGCTTCACTGTGAGCAGAAAAAAAGCGGAGGAGAGATTGTAGAGAGAAAGGAAGGGGAATTGCTGCCAGACACACATAAAGATCTCTTTGGAACAGGCTGCATGCAATGGCGGCCAAGGAACTCAGGAGGATTTGTGAGGTTTCAGAATCACAGAATAGTTTGGATTGGGAAGGATCTTTAAATAACACCTAGTTCCAACCAGTCTCAATACTGTCCCTTGAAAGATGCCTCCGAATGATCTCCCTTCAGACATTGAGCCATTGACTGCCACATTTGGATGTGATCATCCAGGCAATTCTTTCTTCTAGGGAACAGCCAAATTTGTGATGGTAGGTGACTGTTAGAGACAAGGTGTGAGCAAAGAGAAAGGCCCCATGTCCTGAGGCCTCTTGCTAAAAGAGCTGGTGGAAAGAGGATTTTCCAGATGGGCTGCACTGGCATGTCCAGCCACCTCTGGGAGGGGGAGAGGAAGGGGCACAGACACACAGACACCTAGCCCCTGCCCTGCTTCCCTCTGTGGGCCCCTCTCCAACAGCCCATGCCAGCAAAATGTTGCCGTCTCCTCCCTCTTTTCATCATGGACACATTTCCTTGGCACATCATCATTTTTCAAAGTGAAATACTAGTAAAACCCATCCCTACATCTCTTCCCATGTGGAGATTTATAGCAGACCAGAGTGAGATGCACCTATGTCCTTCAGCTGAGCTCTCCCAAGCACACACACAGCTTGATAGACACACACATTTGATTGTCGTGAGAAGAAAGCTGAGTTCAAGCAATGCGATTTAAGAACATTAGGTTGGCACTTGGCTCCAAAGCCCTTCTGCCTCCTCAGCCGCTGACCACAGCAGGATGATTTTCCAGCCAGGCTCAGTGTAATTTTCTGCCTGCTGTCTTGAAATCATGCAGAGATCGAATTATATAACAATACTGTTTAAGCACTTGCAAAATGCACAATTTGATTAATCTCAGCAATGCGCCGACTCAGAGATCTAAGGAGACAGCCATGTGCATTTTAACCAAGTTAAAGCCCAAAGCTTTTTATTTCATCCTAATGGATAGCAAAGGTCATTCTCCATTTGATAAATGATGATAGCACTGCTGCATTTGTCTTCTGGCTGGCAGGGCTGGATTCCTCTGAAGTTCGTGTTAATGAGATTCCTCCTACCACGGAAACGGAATTCTCCAGTGAGGCGCTGGCATTGGATTTATTGTGAAGATACCCATTCTGTATCCACACAGCAGGAGAAATGCAACTTCCCATCACACTGACGAGGTGCCCACAGCAGTTATCCTGATGGAATGACGTTGTCCATGACATAAATCCCCAGTGGTGGGAACTGACTCTGCAACTGGACATATTTCTTCTCCCCATGACTCAGCTGAGCAACATTTTTCAGAAGGAACAGGTACCAGCAAGGAATTAAAAGGTAGATTCTACATTTTTCGCTTGGGAAAATGCCTAAAATAAAGCTATCTGCTGGAATCTTGGAGGGATGATATTTATTTTGCTTGCAAAACCACTCAGCAACATCCAGAAGTCACAGAGTTCCCAAGCTGGACCATAAATTAGCAGAGATGTGTTCATGTGCTTAAGAGTGCTCTTGTGTCTTGCACGGTGAGAGGTGGATGAGTTAAAGCTGTAAGAGTAAGGCCTCTTGTCCAAGAGTGAGGTAGGAGCCATGGGGGAAAATGAGACCAGACAGCAGCATGGAGCATGAGATCTTTCTGCAGAGGAGAAGGACATGCTAGGAAGCTCAGGGACCAGACATGGATGCTGTAAAATCCCCAGAAAAGCAAGCCCCATGTGACACCTTCCTTCTCCTCCTCCTTCTGCTGCTGCTCAAGGAGCCCAGCAGGCCATCAGGTAAGCAGTGGGAGGAAAAGCCCAGGAGACAACCTCACTGGGCATGACTAACATGATCCCTTGTCCCAACAATTTACCCCAACATCATGGATTTTTAGGACTGTTCCCGAAAGGAGATAGACCTTTCCAAAGACATGCCATGTCTTCATAGAATGGTTTGGGTTGGAAGGGACCTTAAAGCTCACCTAATTCCAACCTTCTGCCATGGGCAGGGACACCTTTCACTAGACCGGGTTGCTCAAAGCCCCACCAACCTGGCCTGGAACACTTCCAAGGATGGGGCAAGAACAGATCCCTGATATCTTGGGCATTCAAATATACACATATATAACCTCTTCTTTGAGATGGAGATATTCACCTGCAATTTGCCTCCAGAGACCCCTGTGTTTCCCAGCTGCCTCCTTCTGCAAAGGTAGGAAAGTCCTGAGCACTGATGAGTGACTTGGGAATGCTTCAAACACAAGGGTTTGTCCTTAAATTACACAGTCCATTAGCAAGCCCAAATTAAAACAACACTATTAGCAGGAGATCTGAGGGAGAAGGTGGCTTCAATTTTCATACAAATGACACATAACTGAATACCAGAGATTTAATATACTGATAAGAGCCCTTCAAATCCGGCCCTAAAAACTGTAGTTTTTCAAGTGTAGACCAAGACCCCCAAAATCTTGAGACTGACACTGAAAAAAATCAGCAGATTGCAGAAAGCACTTCCATTTTTTAACATTTGACATTAGAGTTTTGAGATTTTGTATTGTGAAACTGTTCAGTATCTACCAAAAATGAACTTTACATGCAGGGCTGTTTTGCAGGTGGTGCAGGAACTGATTTACGTAAGAAGTTTCGGGCAACATGTTGCCCAGGTGCCCAAAAGGCTTTCTGTATTTTAATGTATCAGATAGTCCCTGTGCTATTCTCCATCACCTGGACAGCTTGTGGGCAGTGAGAGGTGCCAAGGAGTCACCTAGTCACTACCCAGGGAACAAGGCTCATATATGCCCATTGTCTTTTGGGACAGTTTCTTGCAGCATAGGATCTATAACATGTAGATCATGGAATCATAGAATATCCTGAGTTGGAAGGGACCCATGAGAAACACTGAGTCTAGCTTCTGGCCCCGCACAGGACACCCCAAGAATCCCACCATGTGCCTGAGAGCCATGACCTCTTCCCTGGGGAGCTGTTCCAGTGCCCAGCCACACCTTGAGTGAAGAACCTTTGCCTAATATCCAACCTAAACCTCCCCTGAAACCTTGCACTGCCCTGAATGATCACACACTTCTGCAAAACCCCATGACTGCAAAGCCCAAAGCCTCCCTGGGCTATATGATGGCCAACACAGGGCTGAGCATTGCCCCAGGGGATCAAACAACCCCCTAGGTCCCAAAATGAAAGGGCAGCAATTGTGCTCAGAGCTGACATATGATAAGCCCTGCTGACCACCAGGCCCTTCTCATGCTGGGCAGCAGACATGCCCACACAATGGTCCCTTTCATCCTGACCTCCAAAAGCCATCTCATTTGGGGTTACCACACAGCCCTCTCTGTCCACGTGACTTTGCTGCCTGCCTTTGCCTCAGGACAGGCAAAGAAATCACTACAGTAAAGTTTAAAGAGCTGCCAGCACCCAAAATTCCTACTTATTAGACATAATCATAATCCTATAATGACAATATAGTACATTATAATTTGCAAGCAGGGGGAAGTCTTGACATAAATTGCTCTCCTCTCTGATTCACCGACCCAAGTGCAATTATGGCACATTGGTTATGGGGAATAGATTATCACAGAATTACAGAATCTCCTGAGTTGGAAGGGACCCACAAGGATCATCAAGTCCAACTCCTAGCTCTGCACAGGACAATCCTAAGAATCACACCATGTGATTTATGTGTGAGTCTGAAGGAAAGAGGGATTGGTATGAGTTTTGTTACCCTTGCCCATGGGAAAGGATCCGTTCAGGGAAACCTCAGCACCCACCAGACTCAGCCCATTGCGCTTGAGGTCATTATTTGCACTCCAGAAACAAAAAGTGTCCCATTGACAGACCAGGAACCACTTCTCCAAACCACTGTATGAATAAGAAGAGCCAGAAACATCGTGCTTAGAGGCATGGGTGAGTGGAGGGTTTGGCAGTGCTGGGGGAATTGTTGGACTCAATTATCTTAAGGGTCTTTCCCAACCTAAATGATTCAGTGATTCTATGCAAACAGCCTGTCCTGCAAAACACCTACAGCCTGAGAAAAGTGAGGACCCAGTTTTGAGTCAGACAGGTGCATTTTGGTCCCTTCTCTGACTGAATTTCTGCCACCTTTGGGTTGCTCCAGGGCCAGGCTGCAGCCAGACCCTCCCAGGCACAGCCTGGATCAGCTGGGCAGACTCACTCCAGGTGCTGCAACGCTGCGGCAAAGGCTCCCGGAGCTGCTGGAGCTTTTACACTTTAAAACACAAATAAGATTTACTGGAAGTTGCTGCAATTTCAGGAAGGCTGAGTTACAGGGCTCCCTCCCCACGGAATACAGATGCTGCTGTAGGAACTGAATGCATTTCTTGGGGGGTCTCCTTGGAACCCCCAGCAGACACCTCCATATTTCATACCACAGCACTTTTACTCCATCCTGGTCTCTGCTAATAAAAACCACAAGGCTGCATTTAAATAGGAAGCTGAGAGAGTCCTCAGGACTCGTTAAAGGTTATCACAGCTCCATTACTCATCCTGGAGGGGAAGGAGGGAGGGAAGCAGCTGACTCACATCACGGCTACACCGACAGGGACTGGCAGAACCAGAGCCCTGATTTTCCCCCAGCACAGAGCAATGTGAGCACAGACCATGATTTTCCCCTACAACTGCTCTTTTCCCCAACTGCTCTCCCCAAATGAAGCTCCGACAAGCAGGAGAGAACCTTAATTTCCCATATGCATGTGTGTGCCTGTAACTGCAAGGGAATCCGTCTGCTTTTCCACCTGAATATCAACATCTCTAGCAGCCTCCACATGCCTCGTGCAGCCTAAGGGTCTAAACCTCTTTCCAAAACTTCCCCCACATGCTGCACATCCCACCTTTACCCCAGCTCATTTCCTGCTCTTTACTAAGGGGAAAGCCAGCTGTCAAGCATGTACATAAATTGCCCCAAAGCCATGAAGGCTCTTATCACAGCTAGAAAACCCCAGTCACTGTAAAGGATGTGCCAGAGCTCTCTCCCTGCCTTGCGCAGGCTCAGCCCTGCTCCTGGCATGGTCCAGAGGAGCCTTGGCTCTGCAGCATGGTGGGGAGGGCAGGCTGCAGGCAGGCGTGTTGGAGAAAGGTCATTGCTTGGTTTGGCACTGAGTCAGAGCTGTATTTTCTGCCTTCTGACAGCATTAACCAGAACCCTCAGATGTCCAAGGTATCTCTGGAGGAATGGACCCAAAAGCTGACCAATTCTTTCTTGGTTTAGGGCATGACCAGGGTGTAAAAACAGGCTCCTGGAGGCTGTTTATACCCGAGCCTGACCTTTCAACCTTGATTACTTTATAGCAGCCATTTAAAGACATCCCCAATGTCCATACCAACACCATGGGGAGCACCTCATGGGAATGGCCTGGCTAATGGAGGGCTGGGAGAGTGCTGCCAAAAAGATGCTTCTTGATTTCCCCATGAAACACAGCAAACTCCTCTCCCAGAAGAGCAGACGTTCCATTTTTTTCCAGCCGTCTGTGTTATTTTTGTGTCATGTTGCTAGTTAAAAATACCCCTTGCCAGCAAGAACAGAGTTATTTGGGGCACCCTTGTTTGTCTTTGTTTGGAAAGAGCACACACTGCCATCAGCTGCCTCCTTCCTCCTAAAAATTGTCTTCTGCAAAGAAACATTGATCCTGTTCCTGGTCCGAGGCCTTGGAGAGATGATCATGGCCATGATGAGCTTTCAGCCAGGCCTAATGTCACCAATGCAAGGGGAGAAGGACAAAAGTGCCTGTCAGATGTAGGGTATGGGGGAGACCTCTCCAGTCTCTTCCCTGGATATCAAAGCTTGTGGCTTTTGCAAGCACATTCCTGGCTGCTGGAAAAACAAAATATATGGGTCTGGACATGAGGCAAGCACACTGGGAGGTTTTTGATTGTGGAGCATCTCCATGACACCAGATGCCCTGAAGACACCAGGACTGAGAAGCCAGTAATGGCCATAAATAATTTGTGAGTGAAGCTGGATTCAGTCATGGAGCCAACACAGCCCCAGAGCCAGCCCTACCCTCTCGTATCTGCTACTTGTGAGGGACAAACAAGATGGGAATGGTCTTCCTGACCCCTTGCCACGAGTGTGTGGGAAAGGAGGTGTCCAGAAAACCCAAAGTCCCTTCAGAATACTGAACTAAACCAATTTGATGATGCCCAGGCTGTTCATTAGTTACACAACTGTTGATAGCATCCATAGATGGACAGTAGAGCATCCCCCAAACATCACTCTCCAAAAAAGCATCCTATAACTTGTTAGGTTGGGCAAAACTATTTCCCCTACTCCCTGACAATCTTTGCTTGTTTTTGTTTACTGCAGGGCATTCTAACCCCAGAAAGAATTCCTGGGAATACTGTAGCACCCTGTGCTCAGCAGTACCGTACCCTCATCAGTGAATCAGGCCTTTCTGTTCTCCCTCTGATGTATCGCTTTTTTTTTTTTCCCAGGCTAAAGTAATCAGGGAGTAAAAGTCTGGAATCTAACCACAGGGAGCATGAAAATATTTAAACAAGCTGGTTTAAATCAAGGCTTTGACTCACTTTTGTAATGGCCCCTTTGGTCAAGGCTTGAACATGCTGTCACATTTTGGAGCAGAAAGCAGAGAATGGGTTTGCTCCATCCACTCTCATGGCAAGCATGGAGGCAGGGGCATGGCCTGTGGTCTTCAGTGTCCCAGAGGGAGAAAGGAATGTCTTTAATCCTCCTGGTTTAGTTTTATTTTTTTAATTAATCTGAACAGGGGTGGTTTTGATCCAGCCTACAGTCATCTGGGTTCCCATCATTCATCCCTCTCCACCCTGCAGCTGCCACTGCAGATGGGACAGTGTGGAAGAAACTCTAGTGCACCAGAGGTGACACTGACCCTTCCAATGGCTCCTATTTCTGAATTTCTTGGGTTTTATTGCTGTCTGCATGCACCCAGAGGCACCACGTGCCTCTGTTTCTCACTCATTCTCCCTCAGCATCCCTAGAAAACACATCAAAGCCAAGCCCTGCACTCAGTGAGGGCTGGAGCAGCCCAGTCTCCTGCTTTTCCAAGGTAAATAATGACTTTGATTAGGAACTATGCCTAATTAACCATGAGGAGCTGATGACTCAGCTGACTGTCAAAAGCCTTTTTTCTTGGGATTCCAGTTTCCACAGCCTGACCCAGGGCCTGCCCTTTAGCACAGACCTGAAAGCTCAGGGAAATCCGAGTTACGCCAACCAGGTCCTTCAGGTTGATCTCAAGCCGTGATATCTTCTTGAGGGAGGCTGGCAAAACCCCTCCTGTAGGGGACTGCCAGCCTCCTGGAAAGGAGATTATTTTTACTCTCATTTGAATTTTAAAAAGCAAACAAGCTTTGTTGGTTCAGACATTAGACTTAGACTCGGGGTGGTAAATAGTGCAAGGTTTGCTCTTTTTATCAGCTTGCTCGGCAAATCAATAGGAGGACACAAAAACGTATTGTCATCATAAACGAAGGAATTCATTAATGCCAGTTGTTTGCCTCCAAGTTTTAATGGAATGCAAAGCAAATACATCCAAAGAGTGTTTGCTGAGACCATCAGCACAAGTCAGGCAGGACCAGCATCTCCTGCCACTTCTAATTTGCCTGGAAGAAAGAGGAGACGGATACAAAGAAGTGGCAGGACCTTGATGAAGATGACTGAAGGCTTGGGACTTGCTTCTCCACTCCTGTGCATAACCTGAGGGAAAGAAATTTATCTTTCTGACATGCTCTCTGACCTCCCTGCTCCCTGGGAGGTGTTTGGGGAGTGGAGGGATGTGCCTGGCTGAACTCCCACCCCTCGCAGAGCCTGTTATCTCACCAGTGGGAGAGATTTCGTCTCGTTTAACGCCTCTGGACAAAGCACTACATGAGAAAACTGTATTTCTTTAAATATTCTGTGCACCCTCTGACAGCTGTATTCCCTTTCCATGAATCACCAAGGCCCAGCCAGAGCAGCTGTCCTCGAGGTTATATATGTTCAGCAAATACGTTTTTTGGCACCAAGCAGAGTGGTTTCCTTGCAGCACTTTGGAAGTGCAAAAGGGGAAAGATGCAAAGCATCAGCTCCTCCACAATCACAGAGGGAAGAAGCAATAACCCACTGTCCCATCCGGTCCCATGAGTGTGTGTTGGCAGTAGGCAGGCTGGCAGGAGTCTGGGAATGCCAAGAGGTTCATGTGCCTCCTCCTTGAGCAAATCCTCCTTCCAGGCTTTGGGGAGCAGGGGCAGATCTGGACACAATACAGGAACCAGCTCTTGTGCCCATTCCCATGACCCATGGGTCCTCCCAGGACTTCAGCAGCAGGTAAGAGGGAAGTCCATGGCATTAACCTAACATCCAGGTACCTGCAACCATGGCTGGCTGGAAGGCTTTGCAGATATCTTAATAGATTTTAAATCTTTCAAAGTTGTTTTCTCCCCACTTGCTCAGCAGCAGAAATGACCAAGTGCAAGGTTCTGCACCCGGACTGGGGGAAACAGTATTGATACAAGCTGGGGGATGAAGGAATGGAGACCAGCCCTAGGGAGAAGGATTTGGGAGTGCTGGTGGATGAGAGGCTGGACGTGACCCAGCAATATACACTGGCAGCCCAGAAAGCAAACCACATCCTGGGCTGCATCCCCAACAGCATGGTCAGCAGGTAAGGGAGGGATTCTGCCCCTTTACTCTGCTCTGGTGAGATCCCACCTACAGTGCTGCATCCTGCTCTGGGGCCCACAACATCAGAAGGTTGTGGAGCTGCTGGAATCCAGAGGAAATCACGAAGATGCTCCGAGGGCTGGAGCACCTCTGCCATGGAGACAGGCTGGGAGAGCTGGGGGTATTCAGCCTGGAGAATGGAAGGTTCTGGAGGGACTTTCCAGTGCCTAAAGGAGCTCCAGGAGAGATGGAAAGGGACTTTGGACAAGGGCTTGGAGTGCTGGGACAAAGGGGAATGGCATCAAACTGACAGAGGGCAGGGTTAGTTTGGATATTGAGAGGAAATTCTTGGATGAGAGGGTGCTGAGGCACTGGCACAGGTTGTCTAGAGAAGCTGTGGCTGCCCCATCCCTAGAAGTGTTGAAGGCCAGGTTGGACAGGGACCGAGCAACCTGATTTGGTTGAAGATGTCCCTGCTCATTGCAGTGCTTTGGACTCGACGGCCTCTAATCCAAACTGTTCTACTGCTCTATGACCCTTCTGTTGTCCCCATGGTAAGTCATCTTGGCACAGCCCTTGCATGCTTACATAGGGACTAATCTGCCCCCATATAGTGCCTGCCTCAACTGGAGCCACCAACAAAAACAAGACCATTTGCACATATTTATCCTCAGGAAAAAAAATTGCTGCTCACTGATCCAGAACATTTATCTCTAAATATTTACAAAGCATTATTTATCCGAATGAAAGAGACATTTTTCACTCAACAGCCCAGGCATATGGTAGCAGCGTGCGAGAGGAGATGAATTGTGCCGAGTAATTCTAAACAGATTTAATGCCAGCAATAATTATTTTTAATCAGACAGAAAGTTCCCTGGGTGATAACTGAACATGGAGCATTTGAAAGCAATCGCATCCGCCCGCATTGTTGGATACTATTTGCTCAAATACGCTTGTTGTGCCTTTTGGTACTTCAGTGCAACTTCAAACCCCTTTCTATCTCCCTTGGGGAGAAAAAAAGGGAGGGAAAGAAAAAAAACCAAACCCCAAGCCCTCTGTCATTTATTTCAAGCATGTCTTTTAATTACAGCACTGCATTTAGATAGTGTACAAAATATTCCGGGCTGGATGCCTATTCAACAGACTCCCCAGTTGCTGCTTGAAGCTGCTCAGCAGAACACAGTGTGAATCATTATCAAAATCTCTCACTTCAGTATGTACCAAAGAAAATGGAGAACCAAATGTACTGACAGCAAACATTTAAGAAGGAATGACACAGGAGGAGGGATTTTGCCAGGCTTTGAGTTTTCAGAGTCTGATAGATGCTACAGATGAACCCAGCAGGTTTCCAACCCCAAGTCACTCTCTACACTGCTGCAGGTCAAGGTGTTTGTGTCATCCACCTGTCCTCATGTTAACATGCTGTGAAGCTCACAAATACCCACCCCAGGGGCTCTGAGCTCCCAGTTGTTTTTGTAATGCTAGGAGAGCACATCTGGACAAGATACAGCAACTTTTGGCATCTTTTGCAGTCAAATCATAGACACATAGGATGGTTTGGGTTGGAAGGGATCTTGAAAGGCCATGGGGTTTCAATCCCCTGCCATGGGCAGCAACACATTCCACTAGACCAAGTTGCTCAGAACCCTGTCCAACCTTGAGTGTTTCCAGGGATGGGGCACCTAACACCTCTCTGGGCATCATGGTTAATTCATTTTAAATGATGGTTTTATGCTCTCTGCTTGTCACCTGCTGATTTTGGCTGTGGGAAAAGCAAGAAGGAGGTGATTGTCCCCAGAGCCTGTTCCTCTGCTGGTGCAGAGTCCCTCTTCCCCCATGGCACATCACCAGGACTGCTCATGCAGGGATTGGGACAGCAGAGCCAAGGTCTTGTGCTGAGACAAGTGCCTTTCATAGTACCATAGAATCATGGAATGGCTTGTGTTGGAAGAGACCTTCAACATCATCTAGTTCCAACCTCCCTGCCATGGGCAGTAACTCCTTCCAGTAGACCAGGTTGCACCAAGCCCAGTCCAAACTGGTCTGGAGCACTTCCAGGCATCATTTCCCCATAGCCTTGGGACTGTGACCCAGTGCCACATTTGGGACCTCTCTTGAGCCCCAGACAGGCTGGCTGGGCCAAAGCCACGTGGTCTGATCTCTCTCACTTCTTGTTTTCACCTGGTGAGGTGAGGAGGACTGATGGCAACATGATGCCAAGGACAGGCTGGGCTGGAAACACAATCTCTGCGCCCGACAGTGATACAGCCAGAGGTGAGCAGGGACACAAATAAGGCTAATGGCATATTAATGAATAGGAAGATCTACCTGGGCACAGCTCCTCCATCTGCTGACTAAGCCCCTATAATGAGCTTACCCATGCCCTTACCTGGGCTCTGTGTTATGCACTGGGAGAGTGCAGCATCACCATGATCCTCCCTCCCAGTGCTGGGCTCAGGATTGATCCTCTGCCACCATGAGAAAAGCAAATCCCCATGCTCAGCCCTCAAAAGCAACAGCTTAGAAAAGATTAAGTTATGTTTCTGGCAGGGCTCAGGGTTTCCAAGTCCCCTACAATTACAGTGACAATTACAGGGCTGCCAACGGCTGCAGTCAGTCAGGGAAGCAGCATGGGGGCTGCTGCAATTTAAGGGTTGATTCGTGTAG
>NW_008673487.1:0-9863 GCF_000695815.1 Acanthisitta chloris | reverse complement strand
GTAACCAACACTGGGACCTTGTTCCCTAAACCTGCACTGACACACTGTGAGGGGTAATCCTGCCCCTGACAAACCCACAGCTTAAAACTAAGACTGCAGGAGGGATGAGGAAATGCAGCATGGGACAGCTTCCATTTCTGGTTTAGAAGAATATGAGCCCAAAAGGAAAATGCTTTAGGTCTGCTGTGCTCACAGATGCTCAGGGCATCAGCCTCCTTGTCTCAGAGAAAACTTATCCAGGAGAACTATGAACATCTACATCACCTGGGGACATTTGGCTAGACGTGTCTCAGAGCCTAATACCTCCTCAAGGAGAGCTGAGGAGTTCAGGAAACCCTTTTCTGTCTCACTTGGGGGAATCTAGCATAGATCCTATAGACAGGTCCACTCCATCAACCCCCAAGCCTCTTCCCATGTCTGTTAGTGTATTCCCAATAAACCAAAGGAAGTGATCACCAACTTCAGGAACACAGCTGATGAGATGCAGGATTTTCATCTTCAGTTGCAAGAGTGGTAATAAACCCCATCTTACTGAGCAAAATCTATCTCCTGCACCTGAAAATTGCTCTAACCTGCTTCTAAATGAGATGGACATCTCTGATCCTCCAAGTGTTGGCATTCAGAAAAGATAAATGGGATTTTTGCTTACCTCCCTGGAGCCTTTGAGCTAGGCTGAGCTGGAGCACACATCCAGTGCACACAGGCTGAGCTGAAACACAGGTTCTTTCAACAAGTAGAAAGCTCAGGGGGAATCATCTTATGTCTCTGAAGTGCTATCATCAGGCTGAGAGGGTCTAGAGTTTGAGGTTTCATAGTCAAGATTATTTTAGGCAGCAAAAAAATCCAGCACTGCTTCATTCCAAGGCCTTAGCCAAGTGCCAAAGATGACTCTTGACTTGTTCTCCACCATGACTGATGGCAGCCCTGGGTGCTAGAATGCTCCTGGGGAGGATTCTGGGAGACGCTGAGGACTTCCCATGCAACCTTGGGCTTGCCCATAAATACACCCAGGAGAAACTCACCTGCCCATGCCAGCCCCATCAGGACATTAGACATGAGTCCTGAAAGAAGCCTCCACCAACATTGATACTGACTTTCAAACAAGCCTCATGCCCCAGGACTTCATGGTGATTTTGTCATGTTTCTAAGCATAGAATCATAGAGCCACAGAATCATAGAACGTTAAGGGGTTGGAATGGACCTTAAAGTCCAGCTAGTCCCAACCCCCTGCCCTGGGCAGAGACACCTCCCACCACAGCAGGTTGCTCAAGGCTTTATCCAACATGGCCTTGAACACTGCCAGGGTTGGGGCATCCACAACATCCCTGAGCAACCTGTGCCAATGTCTCACCACCCTCACAGGGAAAAACGTCTTCCTAATATCTAACCTAAATTTCTCCTCTTTCCATTCACACCCATTACTTCTTGTCCTATCCCTACAGTTTCTAACTGAGAGTCCCTCTGCACCTTCCCTGGAGCCCCTTCAGATACTTGAAGGTTGGTCTGAGGTCCCCACACAACCTTCTCTTCTCCAGGCTGAACAGCCCCAAATTCCTCAGCCTGTTCTTGTAGGGAAGGTGCTCCAGTGCTCTGATCAGCTTTGTGGCCTCCTCTGGACTTGCTCCAACAGTTCCATGTCCTTCTTATGTTTCTGACACCGGAAACTGTAGCAGCTAAACTTTGTGATGATGCACATATTTACCAGCCTTGGCCTCAGAGGCGAAACCATTGCTCTTTATTTTCAGCATCAAAGCCCTTCTCTTCCAGGGCATAACATTATCAGCAGTTCATTATCTCACCCACCCACCCAGCCTCCTTGTCCTGCTGTAATAAGGCAAGCAGCAGAAGTCAAAGGCATCATTCTGGGGAAAGCTCTCAGGAATGTTCATCAAACTTGCCCTTTTATAATGAGAGCCATCTCATTTACATGCTCATTTAGCGCTAGGCTCTACATCCGACAGCACGTTCCAGCTACCTCCTTCCTTTACCTAAACCCCAACCCATTTGCAAAACCAGCATTTCCCTTAAATCCTAATTAGGTCACTGTGACCCCACATAAGCTTCAGCAAACCCCTTTGTGTCCAAACAGCCCAGCCTCCCAAATGCTTTATCCAAACACCCTCGTCACGAGGTTAAGCATATTCCAGGCCAACGAATTAACAGATCTGCAAGCTTCGTCTGATTAACAAAACTGAAGTGCCTAGGGAAAAAAACAGGGAAATCATTCCTAGGTCTGTTCCTGCTGCAGAACAAACACCCTTTCGCCCCAGGGAAGCCTCTCCCATTTCCCTTGCATGACCCTTTCCAAAATCTCAAGCATGGCTGGTAGCCCACAAACCTCCCTGTGAGGGCCTAGCCCAAAAAACACTAAAGGGCTTTATGATCCATCTGTCTGGAGAATTTCGGCTTGCAGGGAATATTCAGACTAACTAAGTTTAAAAAAAAGGCACATTTGCCCATTTCTGCACTGCTCCCATGAAGCACAGATGCAATATTGTGGCTCCCACAGCAGGAGCAGTACACAACAGTGGGTTTGTTGTGCTCACACTCCTACACAAATCCTTCTCTTGGGCAGACCTGAGCATCCTCCACCATAACCATCCTTCACCCCAGTCCCTCCAATCTCCCACTGCTTCCCCTGCTCTAGGATGGCCCTGCTGAGCTGGGAGATTAGACCAGATGACCTACTGTGGTGCCTTCCAACCTAACTGATTCTGTGATTCTGGGCACAACACAGCCTGCACCACTGCCTGCCCCACTTTTGCAATGTCCAGACCCCACTAGTCCTTGCCTTCCTCACCAGCTGAAGGCTCCCCTCTGTGTGCTCCTGAAACCAGCCCTGGGACCTCCCAGCATCAACCCAGCTGGAAGCCCCTGTGCTAATCCTGGTATCCATCCAGCCTGATGCAGAGGCATTTGCAGATATTCCAGTATGAATTTCAAATATTCCATATATATTTTTCAGCAAGTAGCATGGGATAGGCATGGAAAATAAAAATAAAGGATCATGTGGTGCTATTAATAGTCACTACTCCTATTACCATAAGCTCAGGGTCACCAGGATGTTGTGGATGCAAGTCAGGGAGCTCAGAGTAATATGCACCCAAAGGGATTTCCCAGCTCAGCTCCCAGTTTGCTGCCAGCAGAAACAGCCCTGTCAGATCTTTCATCAATTTAACAAGCTCTGCCTCAAAATTAGTTTTGAGGTCTTTCACCCCCAACAATCCTATTAGCCCCAGTCGTCCCAGGATCCTACACCATGTGCTGATCTCTTCTCAGATTTATTCCTGCCCAGTTCAGAGCGATTTGTTTTTCTGCTGACATGGCCCTTCCAGTTAAATCAGTTTGCAACCCTCCCTGGTGTTTACATTCCCACTGTATTTATAGACAGGCATCACATCCTCTCCCAACCTCCTAGGCCAAACACAGATGATTTTTTTCAGCTCTTTGCCTAAAATAGGCCTTTTTCCCCTACCCTTCCCAGAGACCCTTTGCTGCACCTGCTGTGATTTAAACTCAGCCTTTTGGGGGTAAAGACCAGAACTCCATGGCACATTCCCAAAGAGATTTCCCCATGATTTCACTGGGTACTTAAAGATTTCCTCATCTTTATTTTGCTTATTAGGCTTTAGGGTCACATATTCCTTTTCCCCAGCAGCATCACACATGAATGGCACATAGGGAATGCATCAAGATCTTTCCCCTTCTTTTAATTTCCTCTCATGAGCCCTCAGTTTAGCAGAAAATCTGCTTCATCTCCCAAATTCAGGAGATCACCCTGTGCCATGTGGCATTTTGCCCTATTTTATATCACCTCTAACCCATCCCTTTGCCTTCACAGCCCTTCCCGAGGCCACAGTAGCAACCCTGACCCCTAAGCTCCTGTTGTAATCTCCTCTCAGCACACAGCCAATGCTTTAGGGGAGGCAGACAGACAGCAGCCACTGTGTTTTCCTTGCCTAGAAAGTCTGCTCCCTTTCGAAGAAAGAAATCGGGTGACAGCAAAATCCATGCTACACTGCATCCCGTTTCCTAGTACCTGCTGACAGCCAGCAGGAAAAAACCCAAGGGAGAGTATCTTCATACCAGGCTCTCATGCTGGGGATTTAATTTTCATATAGCTCATTAACTCACCCAGCAGCAAGCTTGCTGCCCACACTTCATAACTCCAATTATTCCCTCCATCCCCTTTCATCCCACAGCCTCCCAAGCCTTGCAAGCTCAAGAAAATAAAATCATCTCAATGACTAGCTCTTTTTATCACCCTTATTCAAGTCTTTTCTGTTCTCTAGTCAGATGATACCACCTCTGACTTCTCTGGCCACAAAGGGCTACCTTAAGTATTTGATATAAATGCTGCAGGGAGAAATACTCACTCCATTCTGGGTTATTATCTCACTGGAATGCCATATATTATCCAGCAATCTCCAGCCAAGCAGGGGGTCTGCTGTATCTCTGCATTATCTTGTTTGGAGCTCACAGATTGCTCACTACATGGCTCTCACCACAAAGAATACACCAAAAAAATAAATAGATAGCATCCACTTAGGCTGCTGAGAGATTCCTGGTGGGAAAATAAAGAAAGGAGGAATTGCTAATGGCCCAGGATTCATCCCAAACACATAGAATGTCCCAAAGTCTGGCTTGAGCTGTAACACTCAGTTCTTGTGTGTGCACACACATGTGAGTGAGGGATGCTGAGGTTCACAGCAAAAGGCAGAGTTTAAACATCAGAGCTATTTCAATACATCAGGGCATGGTGTCTCTGGTATTTCCTCCTGGAGCTCAGAAACTTTGCACAATTTAAAAATATTTAATTCATACATTAAAATACATAGGGACCTTTAAAATATGTTACATTGCAGACCATACAGCATCATGTTGCAGCATCATGGTCTTTTGCTGCAACACGTGTGTTACCAACAAGTGGACTGGAGAATGGATCAAGAGCAGCCTTAGGGTGCAACACGTGTGTTACCAACAAGTGGAGTGGATCAAGAGCAGCCTTAGGAAGAAGGACTTGGAGGTATTCATGGATGAGAGGCTGAACACAACTCAGCAATGTGTGTTTGCAGCCCAGAAACCAACTGTCCCCTGGGCTGCATCCCCAGCAGTGTGGGCAGCAGAGCAAGGGAGGTGATTCTGTCCCCCTACTCCACTCTGGTGAGAACTCACCTGCAGTGCCCCCAACATCAGAAGGATGTGAACCTGTTAGAGTGAGTCCAGAAGAGGCCACAGAGTTTATCAGAGTGCTGGAACACCTCTGCTATGGAGACAGGCTGAGAGATCTGTGAGTGTTCAGCCTGGAGAAGAGAAGGCTCCAGGGAGACTTTAGATCCCCTTCCAGGCCTAAAGGGGATACGAGATGGAGAGGGATGGACACAGGCCTGGAGTGACAGAGCAAGAGAGAGTGACTTTAAGCTGATTTAGATATTAGGAAGAAATTCTTCCCTGTGAGAGTGCTGAGGCACTGGCACAGGTTGCCCAGAGAAGCCCCGCAAGTGGTCCAGGCCAGATTGGATGGGGCTTGGAGCAACCTGGGCTAGTGGAAGGTGTCCCTGCCCATGGCAGGGGGGTTGGAATGAGATGACTTTTAGAGGTCCCTTCCAATCCAAACCACTTTGTGACTCTGTGAATCTGAGAATCTCAGTGCTTCCAGCACAATTAGGATTGGCAAGTCCTGTGTGTTTCAGGCCAGTGGGTAGCAGTGAACAAAGGATGAATGGCACTGCTGAGCTGAGATGCACTAGCATCAGCCTCACCCCAGCAAATAAAAATCTGCCTCTGTGGTCTCCATCACTATGATCAGGAAAAGTGCTGCTGGTTGAAGTAACATGGAGCCACTTGAGACAGAAATCACAGTTCCCTGCAGGCAATGGGGCATAGCTCCTTGGATTTCATGTTTCTCAAGGGAAAGGACCCCACGAGCAACTCTGCAGAACACACCTCAGGGACTTTACAGGGATTTTGTAACTACATCAGTGTGAGTTGTTAATGGATTTAAAGAGATAAGACATTTTTCATGCCCATGGTAATCAATTCCTCCGCTCAATTAGCCTTGTAGATCTAAGAAAAGATGGATCTTGTTCCTCCACAGCATGGCTGTGCTCATGGAGGCTCAACTCCAGACACCTTTGCAGCAGTGTGATGGGTACCAGCCCTTTGCCCTGCAAAAAGCAACAGGATCTAGGTGCCAGTGAGGGCAATTGAGTGAGAGCAGGGGCAGACAAAGACAAGATCCTGCCCTGAGGCTGAGAAGGTGTTGAAGTTACCCACCGAGGCAGGAGCACATATTGCTGACCCAGTGTTTTGTCCCCAGCTGCCCACTCCTGGGCTTCACCCAGCATTTGCCTTTGCTGCGGGGAACAGCTTGGAAAAATCCATGTCCTGTGTCCTCTGGGACTGTGGCTGGGGACAGAACGAGTGTTGCAGCTCTGCCTTCAGCAGGCTTAATACAGGGAGAAGGAGGCAAAGGGATTTAACCTGCCAAGTATGAGTTGCTGGGGGACAGGGAGAACTTCAAATACAAAATAAATGCATCAAATTGCTTCTGCTCCTTGCCTGGCTCCCCTCCCTGAGCTGGCTGGACTTTCTATCTGTGTCCATGCTTCCAGACAAGAGGCTGGGACAGCGCAGTGTCCCCAGGAGTGAGCAGCACAGCCCAGGTCTCAGAGTTCACTGTCCTCACCATGCCCCTGGTGTCGTGGGTCACATTGCAACCTCAGCCACCAGGCACAAATGCAGCACCTTCTTTCTGCCAGTTGTAACTCAAACCCCAGAAGAAATAAAGAACCCCCCAGCACACAGCCCCAATCCCACAGCCCAGAGCACAGCAACTACCACAGTTCCCTTCGCATGGCAGAGAAATAGGGCAGAGGAGGGAAAACATGGTGGGTGGGAGGGTGAGTGGCTGCTCCCAGACTTCTTACACCTTCCCCAGAAACATCTGGCTAAGGCCAGTATCAGTGTAAGATGCTGAAGGAGACAGACTGGGACTTAATCCCGCACGGCAGCGCTCAGCATTCCCATCCAGGGCTGATCTGATCCCTGCAGACATGTGCACTCTTATTTGATTAATCAGAGATGATTCCTTGCTGCTTTCCCTCTCTGCCCATCTTCAGTGGCAGATCTCTGGGAGGACAAAACCCGACGTGTGGAGCAGCAGCTGAGTCGGGTGTTTCTGCAGGAGCAGAGCATCTGTCCCCGCTCCCTTGATCCCCCATTAGCTGCACAGAGGTCAGGGATTAGCAGAGGTCTTGCTCTGCAGGAGCCACACAGCCTGGAGGTTTCTATCCCTATTGCACAGCCTGGCTTTGTATGCTCCTAATGCCCTACAACAGCTTAGAGCAGTGTTTCCCCTGGACCAAGTGTATTTTACTGCCTCTGCTCTGCAGCTTCCACTCCTCTATGCCAACCTGAAGAGGTGCTGACAACCCCATGTCCTTCCCCCGTAGGTTATTTTGGTTTCCCTGTATTCATCGATGACTTTATCATTTGCATCCTTTAGTCCCAGCTCAGGAAGGGAAGACAAAAATCCCAAGTGCTGCTTGGCTGACTGGGCAGGTTGGGCTGGAAAAATCCTTGTTGCTTTAAGGATTGGAAACTGGTAGTCCAGCTGGTCAGTCCTTCCTGTGAGGCTTCATCCTGGTGTCTAATAGTGAGAGGTAATTAAGCTTAACCTTAAGCTTAACTTCATGTGCCCCAACATAAGAAGGATATGGACCTACTGGAGTGAGTCCAGAGGAGGCCACAAAGATGCTCCGAGGGCTGAAGCACCTCTGCACTTGAGGCAGACTGAGAGAGCTTGGGATGTTCAAGCCTGGAGATGAGAAACCTCCGGGGGGACCTTAAAGCCCTTTCCAGTGCCTAAAGGGGCTTGAAGAGAGCTCCAGAGGGACTTGGGGCAAGGGCCTGGAGTGACAGGACAAAGGAGAATGGCTTCCCCCTGCCAGAACGCAGGGTTAGATGGGATACTGGGAAGGAATTCTTCCCTGTGAGGGTGCTGAGGCACTGGCACAGGTTGCCCAGAGAAGCTATGGCTGGTCCATCCTTGGGAGTGTTCCAGGCCAGGCTGGATGGGGCTTGGAGCAACCTGGGCTAGTGGAAGGTGTCCCTGCCCACGGCAGGAGGTGGAATGAGGTGTCTTGATGGTGCCTTCCCACCCAAACCATTCCATGGTTCTGTGAAAGCAGGTTGATTAATATCCCCACCAGCTCTTTTGTAATGATTGTAATTCCAGGTTCTCACATTTTCCAGGACAGACTCCCACAGGTTTGAAGAATTTTCGTTAGCCTCAGGAAATCCTGACATTGACTGGATCCTGCAGTGGTCACCTTTTATCAGATCTGACACCTCCTCATCCCCCAGAATCCTATCTGAAAAGCAGACAATGCTCTGTCCATGTCCCTCTCTCTGATAATCACCATCCCTGTGCCCCTATAGCCATGCCAGTGGGGAGTCCCCATCCCCCTATACCACTGGCTTCAAAATCCAGCCTTGGATTAAATAATCCTGCATTTGGTAGGGGAGTAATTGGTGCCATTCTGTTTGTGAGCTATTGCTTTTGATAATGAAAGCCTCTGTTCCAACCCAATTAGCATGATGCTCCAAAAAGGCAAAGGACAGAGCTATGATAGCTCAGGGATAAAAACAGTTAGTGGATTTGGATTGGAGGGGGAAAAAAGGACAAAAAAAGGTCACACAGACATCATAACCTTATGGCAGACCTCATCCCAACTATGTAATTCTGGATTGAGTGGAGGAAGAATTCATGAAGAACCTGAGGATGCACTGTGCTCCACAGCAGGGATGTATCCCCCATCCATCCCCTCTGGGATGTGCTCCAGGAGTTGTAACACTGCAAATGCCTTCTCCAGGCTTATGGGCAACCAGTACTGAGGGGAGGGAATGCTGGAGGCTCAGGTCCTTGTGTCACTTGATGTGGAAGCTAAATCCTGTGGAGCCTGAGGCGTTAAACACCATATGTGAGCAGCCTCACTTTGGTAACTATCACTCAAGGGCTGCTAAAGACGGTGTTGGCGCTGCAAAGCTTTGTGCTTACATGGAGTTAGCAGGCTGTAATCCAGGCTGCATTGCATAATGGGTTGCATTACATGTAATCCATACACTAATACGCTCTGAGCAGGAGCCAGTGCAGATATTGGACTGTTTACCTCGGAAAAACAACTCACCCTTCGCAGGCAGGAGCTTGAGGTGTCCCTCCAAACATGCTTAGGGAGCTGCCTCCATAAAATACACCAACTCTGGGGCAAAAATTACTAGTGCACCTTTGGAAGTGTTCCAGGCCAGGTTGGATGGACCTTGGAGCAACCTGATCTGGTAAATGTCCCTGCTCAGGGAGTTGGAATGAGATGGTCTTGAAACTCCCTTCCAACCCAAACTATTCTGGGATTCTATATAACAATTATGGTATGTAAATGTATTTGAGAGACTAATATATAGTTATACAGCACATAGACCATATATAGTGACAGACCATATATAGCAGACAGATAATACATAGCACATAAAGAATATATAGCACATTTCTGTGACCACATGGAAGGACTTGCGCAGGAAAGGAGTATGAAGGCACGAGGGCGAGGGCAGACGTGGTCCCTAGAGCAAAGCCTGACCACAGGTCCAAGATGATTCAAAGCAAAGATCCCAGAAAAAAATGAAGAAGTAGCAAATATAGCTAAAAAACCACCCCTGACAAAATAAAGCTGACTGGATTTATGGCTAGTATTTTAAATTAAAGGCTTTGCAAAAATGCACAGGGTTTGTGTTTTATTAGATTTGCAGCCCGAAGCTGAAGAAAGTCGTGGCAAGAAGGAAGAAGGGCAGGACCTGGATAGGCTGGA
>NW_008673486.1:0-456 GCF_000695815.1 Acanthisitta chloris | reverse complement strand
TAATAACTAATTACCACCGCCCTCATGAACTGCTGACCACGCCCCTCCGAGGCCATAATTAATTGGCCTTGCCCTCATTAATTGCTGACCACGACCCCTCCACAGCCATAATTAATTGGCCAGGCCATCATTAAGGGCTGACCACGCGCCCTCCATAGCCATAATAACTAATTAACAAGGCCCTCATTAACTGCAGACCACGCCCCTCCTTAGCCATAATCACTAATTAGCAGCACCCTCATTAAGGGCTGATCACGCCCCCTCCATAGCCATAATAACTAATTAGCAGCGCCCTCATTAATTGCAGACCACCACCCCTCCATAGCCATAATTAATTGGCCAGGCCCTCATTAATTGCTGGCCACGCCCCCTCCATAGCCATAATAACTAATTAGCAGGTCCCTCCTTAATTGATGACCACGACCATCCATAGCCATAATAACTAATTAGCAAGGA
>NW_008673485.1:10629-14054 GCF_000695815.1 Acanthisitta chloris | reverse complement strand
ACTGTGCAGATTATATATTATGAATACATAATGAATATATAATTTTTTGATTATATTATTTAATGTAGTATATATTGCTATATATTATTTCTTTCTACATATAGTAAAAACTATTTGCTGTATTATATAGCAATATATAAGCATACTGTATATTCATCTATTATACACATATAATAAGTGTAATACATGTAATATATTATTATTACCATATAATGCAGTGTATATTGTATCACTATACATTATATTTATATGTATGGTGAAAAATTAAGGAAATCTATCAACTCTTTAGCTGGTGGAGATGGATCAGCACTAAATTCCAGAATGTTTCACAAGAGGCACTCAGACAACAGGAGCTGTGTATCCCAGGAATGCTCTCCAGCCCACCCAGCAAAGGGTTTGTGTTGTGTTTCTGAGCAGAGGCCACAGAGAGGCTCAGCAAACCAGCCTGGGGACAGCAATGGCTCATGGTGCAGCAGCCTGTTTCTCCAAGGAACAGCCCACTCCTCCAGGTTCCCAGCAGGGAATTCTGCCATTCTGCAGTCCCTGCACGAGAGCAGCTCTGCCCTGAGAGAGCCACCACCAGTGCTGATGGCTGAGCACATGCTGAAAGCTGTCAGAGGAGAGGGAATCTTCCCTAAGTGTTACTTCTCTCCCATAGAAGGTAATCAGCAGCTCAGAGAGAACATCAGGTTGAAATTATACTATTTAGCAATCACATACTGAGATGACAAGAGCAGATAAGTTATAATCAGGAGTGAATAAGGGACTTTTCAAGAGAACTTTCTGTTCTCAGGGCAGGTAGCTATTTACTTCTGCTTTGTTCTAGGAGCTGTGAGACACATCACCCACAAGCAGCAGTTCAACCCAGGTGTCAGCTAATAGCCAAATCCAAATGGATTTGGGTAAGAAATCTGCTACAAGAGACACAGGTGCCTTACATTCTCCCATCTGCAGTGGTAACTCCTTCTTTTACCCAAAAATCTGGCACATCCTCCCTGTTTCCAGGGCTTCCTCTGTGCCATCCTCCACACTGCACTAACACTGCTGCACAATCAATCACTCCTTTATAACCTCATCTATCTTGTCCACTGCCATTTAAACAGACCTGGGCCCTGCAGGTCCACCTTTATCCAAGGGTTTTTTCAGCTTCTTTTAATCCTGACTTTCATTTTTCCCCTGTCAGTCACTGGCAATTGATCAATATTCCTCCTGGCTGCTTCTTTTTCATTCCAACTGTGCCACCTGCTCCCAGTTTTCCTGATACCAACTCCACATGGAGGATAGAAGAGTTAACACCACAGCTCCAGCATCCAGCATTACATGCCATCTCTGTTGGTCCCATTTAACTCTGGAGGAACATTTGTCAGTCAGCAAAAGGTTCTGGCTGCACCTACAGGCAGAGTGAGTTCTCAGCAACAGCTGCTGAAAACACTTCATGGACATCAACAATGCTCAGCTCAGAGACTTCTGGAATATTTGAGGCAGTATCAATTCAGAGTCAGATTAACCACACCACAGAATTGTTCCAGGATACCAGGAAAGGGCTAGAATCCACTTGGATTCAAAAGCTTCCAGTTTCTCCCCTGAGACTGGAGACAGCAGCATTGATCTGTTCTCAGAACAAGCTAAACACAGAACAAGTCTCTCATGCCACAGCTGCTATTTAGTAGATCTAAAGGGACTTTGCAATTGAAAAACTGAAGGATTAAATTAGAAAAGTACCTCTTGTGTGACCTTTCTTTCAGATCCAACAAGAGTTCAGCACTTCTTGCCACAACCCCAGCTTTCTCACACATCTCCCAACCAGGCTGGGGACCAGCCTGACATCACATGCAAAATCAGTCAAAGGAACCACAGGCTCAGCTCAGACAGCTGCAATCCTCTCTGGATACATGTCAGAGCCTTGTTTGGGGGTACAGGGAAACAATTAAGGTATCTGCAGGAAGTTCTCAGCCTCACTCACTGATTTGAAATGCCACTGAGTCTCCTCTGTTTTGATCAGCATTACTTCCTCTCTCCCTACCCATTTTCATGCTATTCCTATACCTCAAGTCAGCAAGGAACATAAGGAGGAGGAAAACCAGAAATAAAACCAGCAGCTCACAAAGCTGGGAAAGGAGGAACAAAAGAGTTGTAAAAATAAATGAGAACTAGTTACTTTAGCAAAAACAATTCAAAGGTTTTTCTTTCCATATTCTTCTCCTGCTGCTAACTGTTCCACACACTTTCAATCAGTGTTTTTATATTTACCAGTGGTAGAACTAATAAGAAAAACAAAATGATAGAATGAGAATTAAAACCAAAGCAAACACCACAACACAAAGTGAAATGCAACCACTCCTTAACAAATCACAAACCACGGTTATACAGAAGGATTTTTCCTATATTCCTTGTGAATAACCAAGAGCATGACTAGTATTCATGTCCCTAAACAATGGTCCTGCTCTTTAGATTATTGGTGTTAAAAAGATTCAGTGGTGAAGTAGCACGAGCAAAGTTACTAATATGAATTTACAAAGATGGTATGAATTTCATAGCAAGAAATAGATTTGTACAGTCCAAATTATTCACCTGCAATCACTTTCTGCAGAAGAAACTGTGACCAACCTTTAAAAAAAAATCTTATCAATTTCAATGTTTTGTATGGAAACTATATAGAAATATGAATGCATTTAAAAGTGCAAACAACACTTAGAGAATTATTCAAGCCCCTTACACATAGAGTAACTTTACCTTTTGGTGGGCAGGGACAGCCAAGCATGAGAGAAACATGACACAAGGTCAAACATGAACAACTTATTGACTAGATGATCTTCATCCTCTCAACTAGCAAAATCCTTCAAGAAAGCACTTCCAGTGCTGGTGTATTATCAAAGATGATGAATTCCACACCTTCCACCCTGTCATTCTGATATGCTGTGATGATTTCAGCAAAATCACCATTGTAACTCCAACTGAAACAAAACCCACCAGAGTTTTTGCACTAAATCAGACCAGGAAGCATTCAGCTCATCCTGTGCTCTCCCAGGGAGCACAGCCCTCAGCTGCTCACCAGCACCACTGACAATGTTACAAAGAAAGAAATCCATCAACTGGTTTCACAGCATAATCACAGCAATAACAACTGACAGATTTATTTTCATTAGACTAATTGAAGTCAGTAAGCAACAAATCAAGCAGTGTAAAGATCTGGGCCTGGCCCTGCTCCTGAGTTATGACCTTGAGCAATCAAACTCTATCTCGGTTTTCAAGACATAAAGGAGTAAGTGAAATCCTACTGCTTATCAAAGAGAAGAAGAGTCAAACACACAGCCAACTTACACACCACAGAGTTCATTTCACACCTGTGAAGACCTGGGAGGAAAAGAAGAACAGAAAAAAAATATCCCCACATTTTCCATCTTGATTATTTCCTAGGAATACTC
>NW_008673485.1:9864-10612 GCF_000695815.1 Acanthisitta chloris | reverse complement strand
GGAATCCTGCACCTCCAAGGACTCACCGTGATGACATCAAGAATGCTGAGAAGGCTGTGGACGCTGTCTCCTGCCAGCACCTCCTTCACCACCACTTCTGTTCCATCCTGCAAACACACACAGGATTACTGCAGCCTCACAGCTGCACTGTGGCAAATGTGGAACACTGCAAAAAGCTCACCTTGCTCCCAGCCTCCCAGATACTATGAGCAGAGTAAGAAATGAAAGCTGAGTATGATAAGAAATGGTTCCCCATTGGAACTTGGCTGCTTGTTTTCTCTCTGCTCTGATGGCAATGTGCTAATTCCAACCAGAGGGTTTTAAACCACCATGCTAAAAGTGATAAATCAAAAGCTGAAAGCCAGTTTTGTCTGGGGGAGTTGTGACCTTTTTGTCTTTGCTATGGAACTATCAACAAAACAAAGCTTTCTTCACTCTGAGGCAGAACAAGCTCTTTTGATTGAGGGGTTTCGTGTCAAGAGGTTGGACAAATCAAAGAACAGCAAAATATCCAGAAATCAGCAGATTTGATATAATTTCCACACACATGGCCCTGCATTTTCAGCCATGGGCAAACTGCTGCCATCCTAAAGGTAATCTCAGACTTCAGTCAGGAAGAATGGAAAAATTACAAATCTAAATTGCCAGAAGGGATCACAAGGGTTGGAACTTGACATTTTAAGACCGACCCATGAATCACAGAGTTTCAGGGTTGGAATGGACCTCACAGATCATCTAGCCCCAATCC
>NW_008673485.1:0-9616 GCF_000695815.1 Acanthisitta chloris | reverse complement strand
TTGCTATAAGGTCTCCACACAAACTTCTCCAGGCTGAACAGCCCCAACTCCCTCAGCCTGTCTTCACTGGGGAGATGCTCCAATCCTCTTACCACCTTCACAGCTTCCTCTAGACCTGCTCCAACAGTTCTACATCCTTCTTATGTTGAGAATACCAGAACTGTGTGCAGTATTCCAGGTGGGTCTCACAAGAGCAGAGTAGAGGGGAAGAATCACCTCTTTTGACCTGCTGCCCACACTCCTTTGGATGCAGCCCAGGATTCCATTGGTTTCTGGGCTGAGCTCATACTGCAGCTCATGGTGAGCTTCTCACCCACTGTCACTCCCAAGTCTTTCTCCTCACTGCTGGTCAAGCAAAGCATCATGTTTTTTTCTGTCTACCCAAGACTGAATCTGGATCTTTCACCTCCCAGGCAAACCTGCTAAATACTCTGAAGTGTGTTTGGTCTCTCCTGCTCTTTGTGCCCACCTACTTTCTATAACTACCATCCCAAAGGCGAGTGTTTCCAAGCCCACCTTGCACCCTGTCCTCCCTCAGTAACTAAGCAGCTCATGTGAGGATATTTCAGCTTGCCTCATCAGCATGGTGCTCTGCTCTCTCATCTGAGACATGAGGGACCACAGCTCCAAACCTTGATCTTTTATAAATACCACAGCCCTGACGAGTTGGGAGTAATCCCTTAAATCACTCTGATTCACATGTTTAAGTTGAATCAATGCTTAATGATTCATGCCAGCCTATATGTTATGCTAACAGATTTATCTCAGGAACTGCAGATGAGTTGATTCTTACACTTTCTTGGATGCAAACTTCCAGCTTGCCATCCTGCACCACGTAGATGCTGTTGTCCAGCTGCCCAGGACGGAAGATGTATTCGCCCTCGTGCAGCTGCACAAAGAACATGTGCTTGCACAGCTCCAGGAACAGAGGCTTCTCAAAGTGCCCAAGGACCCTGCAGCAAAGGAAAAGCAGAGGGAAACCTCAAATCACCAGAGAAAATCCTTCCTAAATTAGCAAAGCCTCAGGCGTAAAGAGCAGAGGAAGCCCAGAGTTGGTGCTGCATGGGAGAATGAGCAGAACTCCCCAAAACAGAGGTGCAGGAGCACTGTGGAACACAGACTGTAAATACTGCAGGTCCTTAGGAGGAGCACTCCAAGGAATGTCAGCAGGTTCCGCAGGAAGTGCAGACGCAGACAGTATCTCCAGCACAGCTTCTGAAGGGGAAGAAACAGAACAACCTGCAAGGTTCACACATTGCATGAAGAAAAAGTACCCTATGGAACATACTCTGAGTGCAGCTTCCCTGCCTGTAGCACCAGGGCACTGAAAACACAGGGAAAAATTCCTGTCATCTGCATATACTTGGGAATTTGGAATGTTCCAACTCCTGCAGGCAATACACACCTGGACTCCTACACTGGACTTAGCCAGTCACTACCACGCAGACAGAAACAGATCTTAAAGCTGATCACACTGTGCTCAGAGCTCACATTTATCAGTGTCAATCCATTAAATTCTACAGCAACATCAATTAGTCATAGGAGCTCATAATTCCACAGTAGCAAAGTTTAGACGACTTAAAGAGCATCCAACATCAATTAGTCATAGGAGCTCATAACTCCACAGTAGCAAAGTTTAGATGACTTAAAGAGCATCTTTATTAATGCATGACCTTCAGGACTAAATTATTTCACAATGGGAGGAAAAACGAACATCCACAAACAAAACAAGAACTAGAGACTGGAGGATCTCATCCTCTCTGCTGTGCCAGCAAATTTAAGCCCTTGCTGAAGGGCACAAGGGCCATCACTTCTTAATTTGCCAAAGAGCTGTGGGGATTGAGTTGACTTTGATTTGCAACCTTTTCAGCCCAAGAAGGAAAAGCTTCTGCAGCTTAGAGAGCTGTCAATGTGGTATCCAATTAACATTTACCAATTAGGATGCTTTCCTGTACCAAAAAACTGCCTGATATCATGTGCAGAGAAGTTTTAAAACGCACTAAACCTGTTCATGTTAGAACACCTTCATTATCACCATCCCCAATTTCAGGTCACTAATCTACATCCTTTTCTTTCTCCCTCTTTTACTTTTGTTATTTTTAAAACAAATTCAACTATTTTCTTAAAATTCCTAGAAAATTTGAAGTCATTTATTCTGTCCTCATGCTCAAATTAATTTCTCAGTCAACTCCTTCAAGGTTCTGACCATGCAGTGATAGCATTTAAGACTTGACACACACAGCCAAATATGTGGATTACTTAAAACTAAACTCCAAACATCTCTTCCCATTTAACATTACCTGACATTTTTAAGCATGTATAGGACTTCTGATGGCAAATGGGAATTCTTTACATCAAATTCAGTCAGGTCTGCCTCTAGCAAAGAGGGAGGAGGTTCTTTCCTCTGCAGAGTTGGACATTCCTTCTTGATACGCAGAATCCTGCAGAGAAACACATGAATCAGAGAGCTCAGGGCCTCATTTGTCATAAGTATATAGTAAATACACACCATCCCAAGCTACACAGCAGCAATTAGAGACAGCAGCAGCATTCCACCCTCCTACCTTTCTTCTGCAAAACCACATAGTGCTGCATAAACCATCCCAGTCCAGCCAAATCACCATCTGACAGGACAGGGAGAAGCCAGTAGCTATGCAAAAGTGCTCTGCTAGGGATAGGCTCCATACCACAAAAAAAAAAAAACCCCAACCCAAACCAGCCTCCACAGGAGGAAGTTTATCCTTCCTGAAAGCCCAAGTAAGTACCTCTTAGCCAGGGATAAGACTTTTGCCCGTTTCCGCATCCTTTGGCGAGGGACCGTGTTCCCAACCAGAGAGTTTGGAAGAGTTGTGACCTAGGAGGAAATAATGATGAGGAAAACATTTACTACAACACAAAACAAGCCAAAAAAACCCCAAAAAACCACCCAGTAGTTGCAACCCTGCAAAGGTTCCAACCCATCTCCCAGCCAGTAGAATGAGGGCAGAGGGAAGTGCTCATGTAAGACCTCGGAGGATTGGAATATCTGCTCCAGGATCACTTCCTTTACAGAAAGTAAATGGAGTATACTTGGATTTTGCTGTGTAGCTTCTACAGTGGCAAAGGATTGTAGAGGGGGAAAACCCTTAGCTATGGTTCTCACTCAGAAACATGCAACATCAGGAACAGGAGCAAGGGTGAGGGCAGAGGGAAGTGCTCATGTAAGACCTCGGAGGATTGGAATATCTGCTCCAGGATCACTTCCTTTACAGAAAGTAAATGGAGTATACTTGGATTTTGCTGTGTAGCTTCTACAGTGGCAAAGGATTGTAGAGGGGGAAAACCCTTAGCTATGGTTCTCACTCAGAAACATGCAACATCAGGAACAGGAGCAAGGGACTGAGCTCTGCTCTCTGTGAGCAGTGACAGCACCCACAGCTGGAGTGGAGCTGTGTCAGGGGAGGGTGAGGTTGGATACCAGGAAAAGGTTCTTCCCCCAGAGGTGTTTGGGCACTGAACAGCTCCCCAGGGCAGTGGGCACAGCCCCAAGGCTGACAGAGCTCCAGGAGTGTTTGGCCAATGCTCTCAGGCACAGGGTGCAGTGTTGGGGGGTCTTGTGCAGGGCAGGAATTGGACTGATGAGCCTTGTGGATCTCTTCCAGCTCAGGACACTCTATGATTCTGAGCTGGATTCATGTCTGAGTTGGTGACAGACACAGCAAGGCTTTTCCCTGCTTTCCCTAGTTCCCAGGTGCCACCCTCTGGAGAAATGCAACAACTGCTACACCCACACCAGCCCTCAGCAGTCCCTTCCAAAACATTCCCAATTCTCTATTTATTTTTCAAAGAGTCGAATCCTCATAAAAAGTTTTTATCACAGAAAAAAAGGATCTTTAATTAGTTTGGAGGCTTGTTGGTTTGGGTTTTTTGGTTGGGTTTTTTTTTTTTTTTTTTTTACAGTAAAATCTTTGTATGTTACCCAAAATCCATGAAGTACAATCCACAGCAGTTAGTGTGTAATACTCTATGCCTTATTCAGGAATAAAAGCAAAAAGCAAGGTCTAAAACCCCAACCCCAAAACTACCTGCAGTTATTTTCCCATGTGGAATTCTAAGTACTCCTTACTTAGCCAAGTTACATATAAACAGCTGTGTTAAAGAATATTAAAATACAAAGCTGCACATAAAATTAGGAAGAACATTAAAGTTATTCGGTTGCACACACACGATTTCCTTTCACTGAGGGCTTTTTTGGCCAAGTGCTACATACAGCTTGACCTGCAATGCAAAAACAAGGCTCAGGGAGTAACCACATCCCTCCACAACGAGGCTGATCTCCAGAACTGCACATTAAACCCAGCACAGTGTCTAATTAAGTGCAAGTCTTTGAATTAACCTCAAGCACAGTGAGGCAGAGCTGAGGCTGAAGGCTGTGGCAGCTCCCAGGAGGAAGTGTTCCTCAACACCCAGTGACTACCAGCCCAAAGTTACTTACCTGTACCTTGTTTTTCTACAGGTGTTGGTTTTAAGTGCCCTGGCACTGCGAGTGCACACCTGCACTCCAGCAGTCCCTCAGCCATGCTCTGCCTGTGGTCCCCCCAGGAGGAGACAGTGCCATTCCAGCCTCACAGCTCCTCAGGGTAGGGAGCCCATGGCCCCACAGCCCAGCTCTGGCTCACCAGGAGAGGGCAGGGAACACCACAGCCACAACAAAACAGGGTGCTGAGGCACTGGCACAGGTTGCCCAGAAAAGCTGTGGCTGCCCCATCCCTGCAAGTGTTCCAGGCCAGGCTGGAACAACCTGGGCTAGTGGAAGGTGTCCCTGCCCAGGGCAGGGGGTGGAACTGGATGATCCTTAAGGTCCTTCCAACCCAAACTAGTGTGTGATTCTATGATATTTAAACAATCATCAACACCATACAGGAGTTAGATACTCAGTGATTTATTACTACCCTCACTGGCTGCACATATTCTTGAAAGTGCTAAGGTGTGGTCAGAAAGAGAAGCCACTGCTACTCCATCTGCAATTCAGGCAGTTTTCCAAGAGTTCGGAAACATCCACAAAACTCCCGTGGAATTTTATCGGCTGAAGGCTCTGGGCCAAGCTCAGCAAGTCACACACTGCAGAGTTTCCACCTCCCAAAGTGGATTTTAACCTTTCCTTCCCTCCCTCCATGCCAGAAGCACTTACCTTCCTCATGATCTTCCTCCCATAGAACATCACTTTGTCCCTCTTACGGAATCTGTACTGAGGCACATGTGGCTGAAGTTGCTCTGAAACACAGAAGCATCACATCAGAAACCACCTCTTAAGGGAAAGACACCTGAGGACAGGTTGGCAAGTTTGCTGCATCCATAACAGCAGAGGCTCCTGTCTGCTCAGCAGCCAGTTCTTGTGGTGTTTGGAATTCAAATCAACACAGGATCCCTTGGCTCTGGGCAGCCAAACCAGGCCAGGGAGGAGCTGGCTTGAGGTTCTACCTCATCTCCACAGCAGACAATAGGCTCTCTAAACAGATATAAGGATTAGGTAATTGTAATCTCACAGAGGAAACCTCTAATTCAATAATTTCTCATTAATGTAACAGTGAAATCACAGCAGGGTTGAAGTCCTTTGCATAATTTGCAACTGATACTAATCATACACCAGAGAAAGAAAATCCTCCAGTGTCCTGCATGTGTCAGTTATGGATTCTGTGTTCAGCCCTGGGTAAGGGGATCAACACAAGCTCTTCATCCTTTTAAAGCTGTTTTCCACACCTTCACAGCAAACAACTGCCACAGATGATTACAACATTACTCAAGACAGATAGGACAGCTGGTTTTAAAACTTACTTCGTTATCAAGTACTTACTAGATTGTCTCAGCCTTCTGTACACGACAAACACAACAACTGCTATAAGCAGCAGTGCAACTGCAGCTCCAATTGCAATTCCAGTCAGCTGGGAGAAGAATTCAGGGGGAAAGAAGTTAGTAATTCTCAATTTCAGCAGTTAATAAGTACTTTTCAGAGGGCTGAAGAAAACTAAGATGTCTAAAACTCAAGCACATTCATAAATACTTAATATTTAATTCAGACATCGCCTACGCAAGAACTCTGAACTACATCAGTAGCTCACAAGCAAAATATTCCATGTTTTTCTTCCTAAAGATCTGTGAGCTGATCAGCTCAATGTGCAGGAGATGTGTGAGGGCATAGAGTGATAGGACAAAGGGGAATGGCCTTGAGCTGAAGGAGGGCAGGGATAGATGGGATATTGGGAAGGAATTCTGCCCTGGGATGCTGCTGAGACACTGGCACAGGTTGCTCAGAGAAGCTGCGGCTGCTCCATCCCTGGGAGTGTTCCAGGCCAGGCTGGATGGGGCTTGGAGCAACCTGGGCTAGTGGAAGGGGGTGAATGAGATGAGCTTTAAGGTCCCTTCCAACCCAAACCAGTCTGGGCAATAATTCCTGCCCCATGCACAGCAACAGCCAAAAACCAAACACTTGGTGACTTAGTAGAGCTCCTAGGCCTCAGGAGAAGTCACAGACCCTGGATGCACACCCAGCCCTTCAGCATATCAGAGCTATACATTACCATAGTGGTCTGTATCCTGTCTTCCACAAACTGCAGGATGGGTGTTTCACCTGCTGGTGACACAGCCTGGCACCAAAAGGAAGGTGAAATTAGTTTCCCACAACTGGAAAAAAACCCTTCATAACAAACATCTCTGTGTCTGGTCTGGCACACACATGAAAACACAACTTGACTTTATTTTTCAGCACCTTTCTTTGACTCCAGCCCACTTGGCAAACAAACATACAGTGCAAAGAGGTCATCAGAAGAGTTTTGTTTTGGTGACAGTTCAACATATTCCTAAACAGTCCCAAACCAGGGTCAAACAGTGAGGTGATAACTCTTTTTTGATGATTCTATGCTATTCAGAGCAATAAGGACAAGAATGGAATGCAAAGGACTTTGTGAGACTGAGAAAATAAGTCATAAACCAGCAAATTAAAGTCAGCCTAAAAAGCAAATGATGCACATGGGAAAGAGCCCTGACCTCAGGTGTGCTGTCCTGGGACCTGTGCCCACTGCTGTTACTCAGAACAAAAGCTGGCAGTGAAAACAGTGTCACAAATGCCAGCTCAAAACTTGGCAGAAGGAGGGGAAAAGGCAAAACAACTATTAGCAACAAGTAGGAAACAATGCAGTGCAAGGATAGATATGTTCCCTTGTAAGTCTTGAACACTGCAGGTACTTGAACTAAGCACAACACACAGTTCAGGTCCCAGTTCCTGATCTGGATGACCTCTGAACTTAGCTTTGCCACCAAGAGAAAAATGAAGTGCACACTGAGTCACCAAACTGGTCTCTCCCACAAAACTCATTCCAGTCTTACAGCACAAATATAACTCCTGCCTGACCAGTCACCTCACAGGGAACCCTGTCCTCACTTTGGCTCCTCAGGTCACTAACACATCATAGGGACAATTTATCTTCCCAACATGAGTCAAACTAAGTCTGTACTATTGTTATCAGACTACTATCCGTGGGATTGGAGCAGAAAGTCACAATAATGTGAAAAAATAAAAAGCTGAAGATGTGTTAGCAAGTCACAACACCTTGTGGTAACACGGAGTTGTAGGTGTAAATCTATTGTGGTCACTTAATGTATTTCCCCTTGAGAGTGTCAGGGACACAGTTCTGCTCCTCTCCAGGCCTGTATGAGCTCAAATAACAGCAAAAATAGTAGTTGCCAACTGACACTCACATTGCTGCTACAGCAGGAGGAACAAATCCATGAGCAAAAGAACAAAACACAGACACAGAAGCTGAGCCCTCAGGCCTCAAACCAGAAAAGCAACAAGAAGAAATTCAGAGCTCCAAGTAACACTGAGAGGATGTTGCAAGGTTTGCACCAGTGAAAACATGATATTCCCCCTCCAGACTTGAGGGGGGATCCTTTCCAGCACTGGAAAGGCAGAGGAAGCAAAGCAGACAGGCTGCAGCTGTGCAGGTAACTGAGCCTTGTCAGCAATTCCTGGGACAGGACAACACCTGGGACAGGTGTGAGGTCAAGGGGAAGTCACCAATGCCACAGGGCCCCAAATTCCAGGACTTCACAGTGCCTCACACAGCCCCAAAACACCTGTGGGACAACCCTGAAAAGACCCTCACTGCACTATAAAATGGAGCAAGGACCTCCTGAGAGTATGGATTAGCATAAAGAGCATTTCTCTGCTTTCCCCACTGATTAAATTCCCTTAAGGAATCAAGACTTAGCAGTAATCAACACAGCTATGCAACCTCTTAACTAATGCTCACACCCATCCAGAGTACAGGCACAGAGCAACACTCAGCTCTGCTGAGAGTTCAACAGCTCCTCACTGCAATCCAAGGCAAACAGTGAGACATTCCCCATCCAGGGAGGGGAGGGAAATGTTCATCAGCACTGAAAGCAAGGCCTTAAAATTAGGCTTGTCCAAAACATCAGACTTCTTCATAACCCAGAAACATCCAGGGCCACATACCTTGTTTTGACCACAAAACTGGATGTTCAGCAAACATTTTTAAGTGCATGTGAGCAGGTTGTGCATATTTGTTAGTTCTGAGAGCTATTTCCTCTCCTGGGCCCTTGTTTTCATGACTGAAAAGCACCACATGCTTTGCTTTGTTGGGCTATGAGTTCCCAATTTATGATTAAGAACAAATGCAAGGAGTTCTGCCAGGGAACACTGCAATTCTTTCATTCTTAGGTTAAAAATGTTGAGACAAAAGGTATTTGAATCGTTACATCATTATGCAAACAGTTTAGACCACGAAGCAGAGTGTGAATGGTTCGCAGGAAACACAAAAAGCTTAAAAAATAATAAACACACACACAATAAATGGGATCTATCCTGAAATGTCTGGAAGGATAAAACTCTTGGGAGGATCAAACTCTTACAGGAAAGGCTCTTTCAAAGTAAAAGCTCTGCACCTAGAGGCACTGCCCAGATGTTAGAAATTAGGTGCAGCAGATTGTGGAAACACTCTTAGGGAAATAAACAAGCCCCAAAACAAGAGCAGAGCACACTGTACCTCCAGGCTGGTGCTGTTGTCTCCTTCATCCATGTCTGGAAGTAGAGCAGGAGCAAAAGTAAAACAAAAGCAGAAGACTGAGTTAAGAGATGATCACACTCCTGATCCAAACTCTGAACAGCACAATCCAAGGGGAAGAATAACTTTGAACTCCCTTTGTCTGTGCTGAGCAACACACCCCGCAGAGTCCCAGGGGCAGCAGCACCGAGGGCTGAGCACTGAGACACCTCGGGAGCCTCCGCGTGTCCCGAGCACCGGGAGCGGGTCGGGACCGCATCGAACAGAACGGGGCAGGACCGGGAGCAGCCCCGGGGCACGGGGAACGACAGACCGGCCCGGACAGCGGGGAGGGACAGGACCGGACCGGGACCAGAACAGGGCAGCCAGCCTGGGGAGACAGGACCGGACCGGGAGCAGAACAGGGCAGTGGGGAGAGCCTGGATCTGGACCAGCCTGGGGCAGCAGGGGGAGATTCAGCAGGGGGAGACAGGACCGGACCGGGAGCAGCGCCGGGGCAGCGGGAAAGGACCGGACCGGACCAGCCCGGGGCAGTGGGAAAGGACCGGACCGGA
>NW_008673484.1:17880-18675 GCF_000695815.1 Acanthisitta chloris | reverse complement strand
AGTAGAATGTGTTGATTTGAGCTGAAGAAGAGTTGACTTCTTCACAGCAAGTAGTGACGTTTATCTTCCCAAGGAACCATTACACGTGATGAGCTCTGCTCTCCTAGAGATGGCTAAACACCTCCTGTCTGTAGGAAGCAGTGAATTAATTCCTTGTTTAGATTTGCTTCTGTGTGCAGATTCTGCTTTCTCTATTCAACTGTCTTGTCTCAAACCATGAGGGTTAAGCAACTGCTGAACTAGTGCATGGTTCTTTGAAGTCAGTGATATTAAAACAAAAAGGGGAATATGGGCTTTGACCCCTCAGGAACATCTTGCCAAAGATACATATGTTTGAACCTTTTAAATCGCTGGTCTGATAACAGTATTCCAATTCTAAAACATTTTGCCTTCATGGCAGATGACAGGATTGATGCATCTAGCAAAGCCACCATTTTAGTAAAAAATTTAAAATCAGTTAAATGGAAAGAATTGTGTCATTGAGTAACTCCAGTTTAAATCAGTGTTCTAGTGTTATTATTAATTATACCATGTTTGTTAGAATGTATGCAATTGCTAGTGTGACATAGTTAGCTATAATTTTAAAGAAAAATGGGGAATATGTTAGGGCCTGGCTAGCTGAGGAGCTGTAACTTGAGCAACAGTTAAAGGAATGCTTAAGCAATCAAAACAAGACACAAAGTAGGTCTTGCTGACCTTGTTTCTAACTTCACACATTCCTGTGCCTTCAATCCAGCACCTTATGATAGTCTCGTTCTGTCCTGCTGCCAGGGTTTTTAGGTCTGGTTTAGTTTT
>NW_008673484.1:0-17434 GCF_000695815.1 Acanthisitta chloris | reverse complement strand
AGCAGGATAAGCAGCTCCTGGCTGTGGGATGCAGGAGCTGAAAATGGTTAGAGGTGGAGAACAATGATTGGGGCATGTTATGATTGATATGTAAATAACCAATTCTGTTGTGTGTAAGGTGGGCTAGTAATAGTAGTTAACCAGTGATAAGTGGGTGCTTATAACAGGTGTGTATAAAAGAATCACTTTTGTAAATAATAAAGTTAGTCACAAGATATTCAAGAAGATATTAATGGCATCGCCTCTTTGTACGCGAACTCCCGCAATGAACCTGATGCCTTGTCATGAATTCTTCAAACTTGGAACTGGTGAGGTTTAATCTGGACCAATGTGTATCTGCCACAGGTTTGTGAGTCTTTATCATGCAAACCTACAATATCCAGTGTACACAGACTCGTCAATGGTTTTACAGTGCCTGCACCCACAGTCTTGCTTCTGGCTATCCAAACACGAATTATACAACATCTCCCCTCATTGCCAAATAGACATTTATCACAACTGTGACTTCTGGGTGGCTCTTCTGTGCTCCTCTCTGGCACTGTGTGCCAGCTTTATGCCAATAATCTTGGATGACAGTTATCGAGGTCTAAATTCAGTCCCCATTTCTGTTATATATTGCCTGTGATTTAAAGCCACTTAAATATATATTGCCTGTGATATAAAGTCGCTTAATTGTCTTGTTCGTTTTCTGTAACGTGATACTGCATTTTTCCTCCCTGTCATCTGCTTGCTTTGTCTGTATCAGATGGTGGTCCAGGCAGGGCTCTCTTGTGTGCAGGTGTCTCAGCAGACTCTTTGGAACCAATAAAGTACTTTGGGTGGTTAACTTTTGGATTTGGAACTAGAAATATTTTGGTTTCCCCCAGTTCACTGGTAACCAGACTGACTTCAAGCTTTGTGAGATTTTCTGCAATGTTTAAATCCCAACTTTTTGACTTCACTGATTTTGTGAGAATCTTGGCTCCTGGGTTTTCTAGACTTTTATTGTGTCTTTTAAAAGCACATCTTAGGATCCGTGCAAAAAACACCCAGAGGGTGAAGTTCCCAGATGGCTGGAATCTGTTATTTCTTCAAATATGAGGAAGTTTGGGCTAATGTAATGACTTTCCCCAGGTTCAACTCATCAGTCTTGTGCATGGGAATGGACCCTTTCAGAACCAGCACTGAAGCCAGGAGATAAGCTACTTTTCCTGTCTGCAGACCAGCTGAAATCCATATATATCCATTCAACACACAGTGGAGGCAATAAAAAAGTCATCTATGACTCAAGTAACCACAGCAAAGTCCTGCCAAAAGCACCAAAGCCCAAGAGGATGCACTAGGGGATGTACTTAGGGCAGACATGCAGCAGTCAGCACCCAGGGGCTCAGAGCTCAGAGTTCCTTGGAGCTGACACTATCCATGTAAAAACTGAGGCCCAGCAGTTTCCTTTGGACAGCCTACTGCTGTGGAGTTTGTAAATGTATATCTGTTGTTTGACATAATGCATATATTTGGTATTAAGAAATTGCATCTGGGAGGAATAATATATACATATTCAACAGAAGCATTTTAGAGCTCAAAAAAGTCAAACCTCTGTTCAGGTTTCCCTCTGTGTGCTCCAAAACAGCTACAAGAGTTAAAGTAAGTTATGCATATGTGATCTTCTATATTAAAGGAGCTACATTCATATCTTTCTTTCTCAGCCTCCACCTCCTCCTATTCAATTTACAGTCTAGACTGTTTAAAAATACCTTGTAGCTGGGGTTTTTTCCTATGGGGAAAGGGCACTCGTGAGACAATGCTCTCAACTGGAGATTACGCAGATTTGTTGCATGTTGGTGCATGATAACAGGAGAGGTTCCAGCAAGCTCCAATATGTAATAAACTGCAAAGGCATAAATTGCATATGATGAAACCTTTGATGGTGGGCTGTTAGGAATTCCCAGTGCAATGTGCCATGCTGCCTTTTACATCAACCCTAACAATGGCACCGCCAGACTCGTTGGCTCCAAGGGGTTAATTATACATTATGGATTAAAACAATGCAAGATGCTTGTTAATACCCAAAGCATTGCATGGTAACCCTGGGTGACTCCCTCACTGCTGCTGCCAATTTGCAACACTCACCTGGGGCAAGATAGGAAAAGGCTTGTCATTCCTCACCCCTTCCATTCTCTTCCCCTCCTCCTTGCTGGTTTTTTTTCCATCTGCAGCATCAATTTGCTTGTCAAGGTAGCTGACAGGTGAAAAGCCTACCTGATTGTTGAAATGGTAAGGTCAAAACAAATTGAATCCATCTGCCATGGATGGCAATTTACAGCTAATGCTGGTCCAGGGCACATATAGATGAGGGGCAGGTGAGGCAGGTAGAGGACTACTTATGAGAGTGATAAAGCAGGGAGTGATAAAGAAGGTTGTGAAGAGGTTTTGGCCCTTTTTCTGGGGATGAGGAGCCTGATACCTTGGCTCTTAGCTAAAGCATTGGCTGGGGAAGCTGGGTGATGTCCTCTGAAGCACCAAGAAGCTGTTGATTGTTGTCCTTCTTTTTGCTGTCCTGACTCCAGAAGCTCAAGTGCTTTTTATCTGCCAGAAACCAATCCTGACATAACAGGTAAGCTGAGCTAAGGTATCTGTCTAAATGTTAGAAACTAACTGGAGATGTCATGCTATGCCATGAGGAACCCTTCTAGAACTTCTGAGTTGTGTCTTGCTGCAAAAGTCTTTAACAACTAAATTAACATCCATAAGCCTGAGATACAGTTAAGCTTTCAGCAGTTGCAGGCTTTGTACTTTTGCTCTTCTAAAAATAGCTTGAATGAAATGAAACTCTAGAAACTCTACTCTCAGCTTCCTCTCCTGCTCTGGGTGAAACCTGCCCCACTGTGTAATCACAAATCTGAACCTGTGTGCTCTGTTTGTGCTGATCAACTTTCCTCCCTATACACAGCCTGAAGGTAACCACAGTGTCTGAGTGAGTGAGGATCTCTAAACACTGACTCCAGCAGACTTAGCTGGGCAGAGGTGGGATGCTTAACATAAAGGAGCTGTTATGCATTTGAGCCATGAAGCATGTAGAAATTATAGTCAGTGTTGATTTTTTTCCTTTTTTGCCTTTGAATGGTGTGAGATTTGTCTGGAAATCTCCTGTCCTGGTCCTGGAGAGCCCCTCTGCTCTCAGTGTGCAGGAGGCTGCTGCTTGGGCTGATGTCTGTTGGCTCTGAATATGAGTGATTTTGCTTATGTAGTTTACAAAATTGTTCTGTCCTGGTGTCTGTGTTGCTCCAGCAAGAGTGAATCAAGTGCCAGTGTGTGAGGATCCCAGTGACTAGCTGGGGAGCAAGTATTAATCTTCTGGACATCAAGCTAATTGAGCAGTGCTAGTATGTCTGTGTCCACATCCCCACACAGCAACTAACTCCTGCCAAAATTCTGGCAGAGCCTGTCTTACAGGCTTTTTCCAGACTGAAGGAATGTTTGATGGCTTAAGGAAGGGGAAAAATAAAAGATGGGGGGGAGAACATATAGTAAATCAGACTTTGACCTTATCTGAAGTATTCCTGTGCACGGAATCTAGCCAAGGACTCTTGAATAAAACAAACTTGAAGTTTCTAGGCCAAGTAGGTTTAGAGATATGGCTGTACGATAAATTGTTAGAGGAATATTTCAAAGGCTGGATTGCACCTCATTTTTCAAAGTCCCATATCTCACAAACACCTTGTCTGATCTGCCACAAACTTTGTCAATAAATTATCCCTTGGCTACTGATCGCGTATGCAAAGTCGTGAGCAAAAAAAAGTGGCACAAATCTGTGCTCTTATCTTAAACACCTTCCTTCCAGGAAAAATCCCCTCCTTCCCTAAATATTGGCAGAGCTTTTGGGGGTTACTTAGGGAAAAAAAAAAGGAAAAGAAAATCTGTAAACCCCAAAATGGTTAGGGCTGAATGGAAAAGCATAGAACTTGTTATTTTCATGTTCTTAATTATGGGGAACTTGGATAAAACAGGAAGTGTGAAACTAAGTACTTTTAGGCTCTTTTATTTTGTGGATGAACACTAGAAGAGTAAAAGTAGAGCAAAGGAAAAGGCAAGGGGATCTGAGGCAGGAGCAACAAGTAAGTCTGGGACAGCAACTGAGCAGGGAGTCAATACTGCTGAGTGTCATCCTCTGTAATTTCTATTCACAGTTTTTAATCTCAAGGCATTTTGGCTTTCTGGCAAATCCTTTCTTGGAAGACAGGCTTGATAATTGTTGCTTCTATTTCGGAGATGTGGCCAAGCATTTTTTTTTTTTTTTGTTTTGTTTTTGTTTCCACTCATTTGTGCACTTGCAAAGATAAGCCTTTTCCAGTTACCTACTGTCGTGGTTTAACCCCAGCCATCAACCAAGAACCACACAGCTGCTCCCCGGGATGGGGGAGCGAATCAGAAGGGTAAAAGCTACAAAAACTCATGGATTGAGATAAAGACAGTTTAATAGAGAAAGCAAAAGCTGCACACACAAGCAAAGCAAAACAAGGAATTAATTAACTTCCCACAGACAGGAGTTGTTCAGCATCTCCAGGAGAGCAGGGCCCATCACGCTTAACAATTCCTCGGGAAGACAAGTGCCATCACTCCAGGTGTCCCTCCTTCTTCCTCCCACCTGATATACTGAGCATGATGTCCTATGGTATGGAATATCCCTTTGGTCAGTTTGGGTCACCTGTCCCAGCTGTGTCTCCTCCCAATCTCCCATGCACCCCCAACTTCCTTGCCATGTGGCAGTACAGAAAGCAGCAAAGGCCTTGGCTTTGTGTGAGCTCTGCTCAGCAATAACAAAAACATCTCTGCATTATCAACCCTGTGCCCTGCACAAATCCTAAACACAGCCCCACACTAGCCACTGTGAGGAAAGTTAACTCCACTTCATGCCCAAACCAGCACACTGCATTTGGATCCATGAGGGAGTTATCAACTGCACTGGCAGCACTATCCAGCAACAATGGGACGATGACCTTGTACTCCTAGTAATTTGTTGTACGATATTATAAGGATTCAAATTATTTAATCATTGAATAACAGACTAAAGAAACTGCATGTCTATGATTATTTCTTTTTTGCACTGTTTGCTTCTAGTCTTCCTTTGGCTCCTTAGGAAATACAGGAATTGATTTTATTTTCCCTCATATCTAGGTCCTGTCTGAAGCCGCTCAGTTTTTTCAGTGGTAAAAATTTCACTTAAGTTTCACAAATTTAACGACTTCTCAGACTTGGATATTTAATCTACACTTTCATGTGTGTGACACTTGTGATAAATTTACAAAGAAATCGTTGAGGACATTCCCACTGCACTGAAACACAAAGGAGGAGTTTGAGGTGTCTTGTTTTAAGATCTCAGTAAATTGTTAAACATATTTCAAGTCAACATTTCTAGAGAACCAAGAGTAACTGAGTTGGGGAAGTGTTTTCATCTCCAATCAATTATTTCAGCAATCATGTTAACTCTCAAATTGAAATCCTATCCATCCTCATTACACAGATATAATCAATATCAGTAATTTAGAAGTTAGGGGATATCTTCATTAATATCTCCTGTTAAGTGGGGTTTAAAAGTCATTGTGTTATTATCCAGCTATTATTTTGGCACGGTATGAGATTCAAAAGTAATTTTTCAATGTGCTGTTATGCTTTGCTAACCCATACCTAGCTTATAAATACCTAAGAAATCAGTGAATAAACAAGCACCACTTAAAATGCTTTTTCATCAGATGTTGTTTTTCAAGCTGCTGCCTAATAGCAGCACTTTTGAGCAGAGCCATCATTCTGCATTTATTTAAAAACCGTTCTCTATTTTCTAAAGTGAATTTCCTTTGCTCCCAGTGCTCTCAGTGCTGCTGTGGTGTAGGGAGGTGGTGTTCCAGGTCTGGAGGTGGAACACAAATACCAGTTGCTGGAGATGCTGTGGAGCAGATCCAGGATATGAAACCGTGTTGGTGAGCAGTGTCTGTGCAGCAGGCTGGGCTGAAACAAACGTGTGGGGACTTGGATATCAGGGTTGTCCTCTACTCTTGAGGTACAACTGTTGTAGGACTAGAAGTGAAAAATCACAGGGGAGGAGGAGGAGTATAAGTAGAGGAGGAGGATTGCTCGTGAGGTCTTTGGCCAGCACACAGATGTGCTGCTTCCACCTGGAAAGTCCCTTCTGGTTCCCCTTTGCCTACAACAGTCACAGAATGACTATATGTGGTAGCAGAGGGGACCATGATGTTGGCAGGGTGTATCTGGAAGCTTATGTGGGAAACTGTCCTACACTGTTTGTGTGATCCAAGAAAATCCCTGATGGAGTGAGTGTGGTTTTCAGGGAAAGCTCTGCATGAGTGGGACTCTAGTGATGGCCCCATCCATCACAAGTCATGGCTGTTATCTTTGCAATGCATAGAAGATACAGTTTATGAAAAAGCTCTAGGTGATTATTTGTTTTTCTTCTCCTCTGCATATGTGTCAGGAGTTGCTTGGAGTGAGCTTTCTGTTTGTTGGTGGCATGTGAAACAGTATCTTCCAGGAAACTTCAGAAATATTTTATGAAGTGTAGAAATAAAAATATCTGTGTGGTACAGCCCATGCAAAATAACACTTTTGGCTAGGAGCAGTATGTACAGTTTCTTTAGTGCACAATTCTTCCACAAGAAACCCTTGCAGATGGATTTCATCTCCCTGGTATTTGAATATCCACTACTCAACCCCAAGAAGCTTTTCTAGGTTGGTTATAGAAGCAGTTATCTGTGACAGACCTTTTCAGCGCAGAGCAGCACTGGTTTGTGCTCAGGTTGGCCCTGCTGGATTGTATCCAGCACAGTGCTCCTGGCTTGGCTCCCAGAGAGCCCCAGGAGCCATGCTGAACCCATGAACTGGGGGCTGTGGGGCCCATCTGCAGAGCTGGGGATCTGGGGGTGGTGGTGTTCCTGATGGGATATGCAGGGCTGAGGCTGTGGGAAACTGCTTAAGGGGTGACGGGAAAATCCTGCAAGGGAGGCTTTGCTTCCTGGGAGGACTGCACCAGAGGGATGATCTGGACCACCTTTGAAGAGAAAAAGATTAGAATACACTCAAGATGTGTCAACTAATTAATAGAGCTCAGATATGGGTTTTGCTTTGTAGCGTCTGCTGCTGTGCTCTGTGAGGATTTTGCTACATGCTTGATAAGAATCCTCCTGTGGCAGCAAGTACCTGGTCTTTCTGCTGGTCTTTTAAGCTCTATAAGGTTTGACAGGGTATGAGCAAGGCTGGTATGCCCAAAGGACAAACTGGGCAGTTGTTCAGGGTTGGCATTTCTAGATCTGATGAGGGATGGCATGCAAATTACCCCCTAATGAATGTTAATTACTGGGAGAGTTGCATATTTTGCTTGATTCCTCTTTGGCAGCTTGTGCAACTGTGTTTTTATATACCTGGTACTTGAAACGTTTGGTTTAAAAATTAATAATCCTCTGTAATTACAATTGCTTTATTAAAGGTTGCAGGGTTTATATGATCTCTGTAGTAAAACTTTATGAATTCTTCTATCTAGACAGTGATCTCCTGGCTCTTGCTCCAAAAGAGCAATGCAGGGTTTGCTAACCATTCATGAGTTTGTTTGCTAGCCTTTCACAGTTTGGATCCCATGATTTCTAGTAACTGGCTGAATACTTTTCCCAGGATGTGTGTGGGTGGAAGCTCAATTGTCAGCTTCACTTAGTCCTAAGGGTGACACTGGACATAGCTTCCCTCTGTACAGCTCAGCTTCCCATGTTTTGCCTCATGAGCACATTGAACATCAGCTGAGGGTTGCTGAGCAAAACTGCAGTGAAGATTTCCCCTGGTCCTGGCCATGGAGAGGCAATAAGGACCTCCTGCACTTGGTGCTGTGGGGAGCAAGGGGAGGCACTGGATGAGGATCTGAGGTGCACTGGGGTACCTTGAGCTCTAATGGGTGCCAGGGAGTTGCTCCCAGCCCTGGTTTCATGAGCTTTGTGGCAGTTCCAAGCCATGGCTCTGCAAGAGAAAGCTGGGATGACTCAGTTGTCAGCTGGTCAGGCAAGATGTCCCACAGTCAAAGTGCTTTTGTGCCCAGAGTCAAAAGGATGACAAGATTCAGGGTCCCCTTTGCCAACTGTTTGGGGACATTTGCTGTATATCATCACCTCGGCATTGTGGGCGGGCAGGAGGAAAATTCTGCTCTCAGATCAGCGTCTAAGACAGGAGCAGGTCATGGCCCAGCCTGTCGGTGCAGCCCCTTCTAAAAAACCTGTGCCCCAAACTCTTGCTGTTTTTCTGTTTAACTGTGTGACCTGAGAGAGCCCCAGCTGTGTTGGCTTAACCAAGCTTATTTTTGTGGTCTGTTTCAGCAGTTATGTTTCCTTTTCATAACTCATCTGGAGGAACAGCTGACTTTCTGAAGCTCTCCATGGTGAGCTTGTCCTACGCTCTGCAGACAGGTCACGCGTTGTGTTTGGCAGCGTTGGCGATGACGAACACACCAGCGACGGCAATTCAGAGCCCTCGTGCCCATTTCCACTGGAGCTACAATCACTGGCTCTGGGCCAAGTTTCCTGTCCTGACTCATAGTTGCTGAGTAATTTTTAATTTTATCTCCTTTTGAAGGGAAATGGCATTTGGTCCCAGGTTTCTTTTGTTATTATTTTTAATGTATCACAAGGTTTGATAGCTTTTAGTTCACACTTTATTTTTGCTGTTAACACTCTTCCAGGTTCAGGCTGGCTGCTGCAACAACATCATTGTGTTTTGGGCTCTGAGCTCCACTAACTTGTTGAAATCATTGGAATAACTATTGTAGTGTTTTGATATAGCAATTCCTGTCTGTCTTGTTGAAATCATTGGAATAACTATTGGAGTGTTTTGATACAGCAATTCCTGTCTGCCTTTCCTCACCTCTGGCCTATGATAGATGATCTGGGAAGAGATATAAAACCTACACAATGGATCTATCCCAAATGTGTGCTCGAAGGAAGTTTTTTCCCCCAGAGCAGCAGGTTGTATATCCCTTTGTGCTTGTTAGTCATGCTGATGTTTTTTGGCATTTTAGCAATGTTTGAATCTTGTGCAGATTTGCTCTTAAATGAATTATCCAGCTCATGCACAGTATCTTCTATGTGCTTTGATTTACAACAGTACTGATGGTGGATGGACTTCTCTCTCACCAGTTGGGTGGGAGAAGGCATTAAAACCCTGTTCAGATGAGTCTTGCCTGGTGATTTGGGGCACTGTATTTCCATGATGCTGTGTTACTGCCAAAGGATACAGTGCTGGAGCTCAGCAAGTGAGTGGAAATACTTTCTTGGTTCAATGAACTCTGCATCAGTCACATAAAGCTCAGTCACTTCAGGAAGCCACTGTGGAATGTACCTCTCTAGTTCAACATGGTTTATTTTTCAATGGCAGCGGTTTTCTTCTTTTTTTTTTGTTAGTGTTGGAGGCACAAGGCACTGAATTCTCACTCCCTTTGGGCTTGTAGCTGAGATAAGGTGGGTAGGTTTTACTGTTGCTCTCAGATAGTAGGTAAACTGCTCAAGATGTTTAAATTGGGAATATGCTAAGCATTCAGGAGTGAAGAGCTCTGAGCTCAAGGGAAAGTGCTTGGGAAGTGGAATAATTCAGTGAGTGGCAGAGCCAGAGGCTGAGCTCTACCCCAGCTTTACTGCAATGCCATCTGCGGGGAGGATGAGAAGGAATGGTAAAAAACACCAGATGGAAGGAAAATCAGACTGCAACAGCCAAGGTGAGGGCATCTGGGGGTGAAGAGGGCAGTCTGGCTCCAGCCCAAGGGACTTGGGTGCCTCCCAGCCTACCCTGAGCTGCTAAAAGCCTGGATGTCTGCCAGCTTCCCTCCCTCTTACTCTGGGGAGGGAGCTGGTGTGGGTGCCAGAGCACAAGTGTGGTGGGTGGGAGCAGGATCAGACCCTCTCTTCGTGGAGGCATCTCCCACTGCTGCCTGTGGATGGGAGCTCGGTGCCTTCCCCTGCAGCAGGGACTCGCACACTGCCTGGCTCCCGGCCAGCAGCAGCAGCAGCTTTTCTTTCCTGGCTAATCGCTGATAAAACAGGAAGACCTTGATCATCCCTTTTGACATGAATAACGATGTTATCTCCTGTGATGTATGACCCAGAGCCAGATAACGTCCTCTGGCAGGCCTTTTTTCTCATGAGATGTAAAATACAATGATTATGTTACAAGGGGGAGATAAAGTGGCACAATCTTCACTAGTTCAAATAACTAATTGAAGCAGGAACTAGTGGAAATGGCTTCCTTTGTTCCCCAGCCATTGTTGATATAACAGTGCTTATAATGAAAGCTGAAACTGTTGCCCTCTTTTTCTTTTTTTTTTCCTATCTCTATTTTTTTCCCTTTTCAACTCAAGTGCCTTCAGTTCTGCTTCTCCCTCCCTGTTTCCCTGGGGGAGCTGAGGACAGCAGTGATTTCTAGCAAGGGGTCCTATTTTCCAGCAAGTCTTGTATGTGAGTGTCAGGAGGATGAGACCAATAAGCAGCTCTCATTCTTAGTTTCCCTAGAGGACTTTTGAGAACAGAAGAATTGAGACCAGTGCTCTCTAAACCATAATTACACTTTTTTTTTTATTCTATTTTATTTGCTTTCATTTTTTTTTGAAAGCAACAAACCTAATTACCTGGCAGAAATGGTCACCAGGGTTATATTGGTATTTTGTGAGTGTACAATACTTATCACAATTGAGTTCAAATATTAAAAAAAAAAAAGCCCCCCAGCCCTCAAGCAGGGTGGTGTAAAAATCAGGAGGGGTAGTAACAGCACAGCTTCACACCAGGGGTGGTGCTGCACAGTTGTGGTACAGAATGATTAAAGGTGTTGGGAGGCTTGATGCTGCAGAGCCTGGTTTGATCTCTAGAAAAGGTGTGATGCTTTTCCTCCCAGGTGGGGAAAATGAGCCTTTTAGGACCAAAATTGGCTTCAAATGTGAAACAAGAATTCCTTACTTAAAAAAAACCACAACTGAACATATTCTTTAAGATGATTTAATAATGTCTACACTGCATGAAGGCCAGCATTAAATATGAGCTCTGTGGGGGGCTATCTGGTGGGGTTTGCAGCTGTGGTGAGTGTTGCACTGCGGAGGAACAGGCTCTGATGGCTTGATAACCTGCACACATGAAGTCAGGAAAGACATATCCTATCATGTGGCAGAGAGAAACAGAGAATTTGAGAGACTTGTTCCTATTCCTAGATGATTATACCAATTTCATAATGAAATGAGACTTTAGCTCTTGTGATCCCAGACCTTTGATGCTGTACTATCTGATATCTCTTAGAATCACTAAACTTTAAGTTTATTGTCATTCATTTTATGGCACTTTTAGCAAACCATCTGACTTGTGTGATGCAGACCCATTCTAGCTCTTTGTCCTAGGATTGTAGACTCTGCAAAGCCAGAGTGTTTGCATCTGGTGCTTTCTTCTTTCTTGGAATCCAGTCCTGTAAGGTTCACTTCCCACAGCTGCACAGCCCAGTAATCTTGCCTTGATGAGGAAAAGGTGACTCTCAAGGAGCTGAAATTCAGCTGAAACTGAAAAACTGAGTGCCTGGGCTTTGCAAGGCATTTGAATGACCCAACTTCGTATTTGATTGATCTTAGAATGGTTTGGGTTGGAAGGGACCTTCAAGATCATCTACTTGCAATGTCTGTGCTATAGGCAGGGACACCTTCCACTAGACCAGGTGGTGGAAGCCAATCCCATTCATCTTGCTTGATGGCTGATACAGATGCAAAAGTCTCAAGGTTGGATTACCCAAGTGTTGTAAAGCCTTTGCCTACAGGTTATGTGTGATAGTGGAGTCTTTTATCTAACAGCTGGAGTTGTGGCCTCTTTGGTAGGAGATATTTTTGTTAGAGCTATAGAAGGATGTTCTGACTTGCAGATACCACCTCAGTTCATTTGGTGCCAGATGCTCCACTTGATGTACTTTCTCTGGACCCATGTAGGGGGACCCTGCCAGCCTCTTTCCCAGCAAGCAGCAGCCCCTCATGAGCATGAGTTTTGGTGTCCATCAGCCACCCTGGTGCAGGGATTATGATGTTTGCTGAGCATTGCCATGTTTGTACTGCCATGCTGCTTGCTGTATCTCACCCAGTGCCTGTTTCTATGTGTTTCCTTACCACAGTGTCGTTGAGGAGATTCCTGTACCTGGCTTGACATGCTGATGGGCAAGAGGTGGGAGGAAGGTGATGAACCACAAGGCAGCATGGTTCAGAGCAGGCTGGGTGAAGGGGTGGATGAACCAGGTGCAGGACAAGCCAAACACTGAGTGGGTTCAAAACCTCTTTGTAGCTGAAGTCACACTGCCAAAATACTGCTGAGGCAGCATGAGGAAGCTCAGAGCTGGGTGAGAGTGGGGCACCCGGGTGCTATTTATGACTGAGCTACTGTTTGACCTTGAGCAGCTCACTGCACCTCTGAGTCATAGCTCTGCCTCCCCAACTGCCAGGTGAGTGGGACAGTAACACCTACTTCATTCGCAAGGGTATCATGTGGTGCAATTCTGTAATTAATTGAATGTAAGAAAACTACTTTTTTGTTGTATAAAGGCTGCATTGCAATGGTCCAACCCTCCCAGTGCTTGTGTGCAGGCTGGAAGTGTGGCTGAACCTGTTGACTTCCAGAGGATGCTTTGTTCCCCTTAAGTGCAGGAGGAAATAGTTGCAGAATTGGGACTCCTGTGCAAAGTTTTATGAGTTACCACATGGCCACTGTGCAAATCAATTACTGTAGTAGGTCTGTAATGAGACTAACTCACAAAACAGTTACTGATTCTACAGCAACTTGAGCAGATGCCAAAAAATGTGGCCAATAATTAGTGACGGCCTGATGGGTCCAGGGCTTCTCCACTGCGTTTGCTCCGTGCGTGGTTAACACAGCTGATTCTGGAGATGGTCCTGGTTGCATGGTCAGATTAGCTGTTGTTTCTTAAAATATTTGGTTTGTGTCAGTCTTTGTTAGAAACCCAGTTCAAAACCTTTCAGGTAGAAGTGTAAAGCTTAAAAGCTTGTCCACAGCTCCACCCTTAAGAATGGGTTTAATCCTTTTAACAAAGCTCTGATCTGACAGTTTATTTCGCTCTAGGCTTTAGCTTCAGTGGTTGCAGCCAAAACCTGACAAGTTCTTCTTGTTAATTCTGAATGTATTATCCAGTGACAAATGTATCTCCCACTTATATGTGACACTGAGAATGAAATGCATATGATCAAATTTCTTATAGCTGGAGTGGGGCTGGTTGTTAAGAACATCTCCATATCTTTGCAGTATGACAGTCAATCTAAACCCATTCTTTTTCAGCAGCATATCTCAGCCTAGTTTGGGACACTCATGATGGGTTGCAATCTGCTGCCATACTCCACAAAGATTAAGGAAAGGCTAAAAATAAACCTGTCACTTTCCCTGGACACTTTCTTGTGAAATGCAGAGAGGTACGTCACTAGAATGCAAAATAAATTCATATAGAATTTTTATGCTGTGGTTTTTTTTATGGACAGATGGAGTCAGTGTCTTTTCTGATTTCTCATTTCTAAATACAGTGGTGTTATGTACAGCCTTCCACCTGAAAGCTTGTCTAAGAAGCCAAAAGAGAATAAGATAGATTTTTACAATAAAGCCAAAAAAGTTCTTAGTTCTTACAAGTTTCCAATAGACAGGATACAGATAATGTATTTGATGAACTCGGACTTCCCTGCTCATAAAGTGTTGATATGGTGATGAAATTTATTGTTTGGAATATAGTCTGTGTCATGAGGTTAGGGTTTTGCTTTATTTGTATAGGGACTGATCTTAAGGTAGTGTACCAACACCTCAGGAGGATGATGAGTGTGTGCTGTGGACTGAGAGCCAGATCTCAGCTCACAGTCTGCATGACCCTATCCTGCACTTAATCTCTTAAGCTGATCTCCTCTTGCTGCACATGTTCTGTGTGTTTGGCCCAGTAACCCACTGCTATTTGCTCTCAGTCCTTTTGAGTTCCATTGCTATTCCTGTGCTTTTCTGGGGCCATGTCATGCTCCCTTGGAAGGTGGTGATAGCAGAAGATGCAATGGGTTACTTGCTTCTAGGTTTCTCTGAAAGCAACTGCATTTTCTAAGTGACTGTCCTGAGACCTTCCCATTTCCTTTTCCCCCAAACTGTGCAAGGAACCGTGTGGCTTTGGCAAATTGATCCATGAAGGAGAAATGCTAATGGCAGGATGTCTCTGGCCAACGCTGGCTGGTGTCGCTGCAGTCACAATGTGAGGGTGATGGAGAAAGTCAATTTCCTGTTAAATTAGCTTGGCTGTTTCTCTAAGAAAGGTGGAATTTTAATGAAAGTGCTTATTAATGGATGAGCCCAGAGGGAAGTGGGTTTGTGGTGAGGCCCAAACTTTATAGGAAAAGCCTTACCTCGTAAAAGGCCACAAAAGATGCTTACAGGACTGAACTTGGTCTGCTCAGGAATCGACTGCTTGTACAGAGGGACAGTCTTCCTTTTCCCATAAAACATACATTAAGGGTGCCAAATAAGTTGGTTCTCTTTTATATCAGTCACAAAAACAGTGGGAGGTTTAGTTCCTGTCAAACTTTATGGGCCATTTATGAGGAGGCTTTCCCCAAAGTATTTCAGAGGCCAAATAAAAATAAATGGCACTGAAAAATTTTATAACACAATGCACTAACTGTTGCGGCAGTGGGAGAACATGTGCTGGAGACCTCTTCTTCCTCCCCTGCACAGAGGAATTAAAATGGAATTTTAATTATTGTGCCTTTTATGGGCCTTTTCATTTTCAAGCATTACTGTAGTCTCATGGTTACCTTTGTGAGGTAGAGATTGTGACTTTACATAGAGATGAGAAAATGTGGTGGCAGAGATGCAGCTTCATGGCCCTGGTGAGGGGCACCTGCTCTGCAGAGAGATGATGAAAACCTAGGGAAGTGGTGGGTGCAAGGAGGGGTGGGTGATGACTTGAAATGTTGAGGGGGCTGTTGGTCCTGGGTTTTGATGTCTGATGTGCTTGGAGATGGACAGAGAGGGACAGAGAGAGGCAGATACGGGCACACAAGTGCCTGTTGAGCAGTAAGTCTGGGTGCTCTAAGAAAATTTGAATTCAGCTGGGGATTTGGTTCATGCTGATGACTGTGCTGCTGCTGGGGAGCTACTTCACCCCGTGACTTCATTTTTCAAGTCAAAACAGGAGGACAAAAGGAAGGAGCCAATTTTCCTCAATGCTAGGACCAGGTAAAATATGCAGAGGAACAGTGTGGCTCTACATACAGTAAGGACCCTGTTAACAGGAGCAGCTGCAGTTTCCAATTTATAAGTTGCATTTCTGTTTGGGAAGGAAAGCAGCACCTAAATACCTGTGTGGAGAGGGAGCAGCTCTGGGGAATGTTTTTCATAGAAACGTGTTGAGCAGTCACTTCTGCAGGAGCTGTCTCTGCTGATGGGTTTGCTTCACAGCTCCCTCCATGAACTGTTGAACTCTGCATCTCGATGCTGGATTTACTCTACCAACAGCTTTGTTGGAGGAGGGAAACAACAGCTTGCTTCTATGGGAAGGGAGAGGAACAACCTACCCCTCAGCAACCAAATGGGCAGAAAGCAAAGATGCTCTCAAGAGTTCTTCTTCCCCTCTTGTGTAGATATCCTCAGCCCTTCCCTGCAGAGGTTGGGGGTTCAGGCAGTAATGCCATTACACCACCTCTTCTTCAGATTGCACATTTTATAAAATACTAACAGGTAAATGCCTTTGCTGACCTTACAATATTAGAACTGCTGTTATTTTGTTAATTACTTTTTCCCATGAGGGTAGTCAAACACTGGAGCTGGGGCCCAGAGAGGATGTGAGATCTCCATCCTCAGGGATACTCAGGCTGAGTTTGTGTTTGCTGTAATACTGTATCTGTTCTGGTTCAAAGTCAAGTGACCAAACAGGACATGGTATTGAAATAAGCCCCTGGAGTAAACAGAGCTATAAGCCAGTGATCTCACTAATTTTGCATAACAATGACATTATTCCCCCTCCTCAACTACCTGTGACTTTATGATGAGTCAAAGCTTTAAGACAGGGTTACAATAATGCAGTAGATCTGAATGCTGTAAAACACACAAATATCCAATTGCTTTCTAGTTTGGGTGTCAGGCTACAAGAAAAAATACCAACTAGTAATGGAACACAAAAGGCATTGTACTTGAGAAGTGACTAACTAGATTCATTTAATTTTTAATTTGTTCTGGGTAACATCAAAGTAGCAAAAATGCTGTTAATCTTCCTGCTCTGAATAAGCTGTCTGCTAACAGGGAGGTGTGAGGGAGGGAGATGCCTATTAAAAGATTTTAATTAAGTGAAAGTGGCAGTATTACCCAGGGAGAGAAAGTACTGCCTTTTATTCTCTCTTAAGTGGTGTCTAGTTGAAGACAGGCAGTAATGCCCTGTCTGCCTGAGCTGGAGGAGTTTGTAGGTGCTAGTTAAGGGCTGTTTGCAGTGGTGTTTGGGCCACAATGTGTTGCTTTCTGCTGCAAAAGTGCTGTGTGTTTGGGGGACTGGATGGGTGCTGAGCCCCACGGGTGCTGTGTGAGCTCGGTGGGGCTGTAAGCTGGAGTCAAACAGTCTCTGCTGCAAAGGGCTCAGCTGTGCAGAGAGCATCAACAGCCTCTCAGCAGCACCAAGGCTGATGCCAGGTCTTCCTCCAACTCCCTACAGGTGGTGCGAGATGGAGTTGTCTGTTACCCTGCTGTTCTCTTCTGCTTCCTACTAAGCTCATCATCTCCCTGGCACTGATTGGCAGAAGAATGACATTTTCCACTCTCCAAGATGGTTGCTATTAACAATAGACAAGAATTTAGGACCTTCCTGCCATGCCTGTGCTGCCTCACTGGATAGGAAGGGCTGTACGTCTGTAAGAAGAACTGGAACCAAACCTGCAAGAAGTGACTAGATGGGGAAGTTGCCTTCCTCTTCCTCACTGCTTGTGTGTGTTTTGGGGAGAAGACTGATGGTTTCGCTTGATTTTACAGCCCTGTCTGCTTCTAGACAGCACTTTTTCCACAGCAGTAACTGCCTTTTTTTTTCCCTATTTTCAGGATACATGAATGGAGGATAAATGAATACTGTGACCTAACAGATATCCTAGTGAATACTCTTCCTGCAGCTCATGTCAGCTGGGTGCACCAGGGCTTGTGGTGGCCCTTGCACAACACCTTCTTGGGGAAAAATAGCCCCATTGATTGTAACACGTTTTGCTGAAAGGGACTAAATAACTCAAGGACCTTAATTTTGCAATCTTTACTCTCTCAGAGTTAGGCTGCTATTACATAGGGATTATTTCTAACCGCATTTTCATTTAGTTAGTGTGTCTGGCAAAAATATTTGCTTGTCAGTAAATGGCTAAAAAATTGTTCTCTACAGGCAGAGTAAATTTTTTTTT
>NW_008673483.1:8522-9204 GCF_000695815.1 Acanthisitta chloris | reverse complement strand
GGAGCCGCGGGCAGCGCGATGGGCACTGCTGGCACCGGTACCGGAGCCGTCACAGCATCACCGCGGGGACAGGTGAGTGCCCAGCGGCTCCGCACTGGGAATTCGGGATCCCTCGGGATCCCTTTGGATCCCCCAGCCTGAGCTCGCCAAAATCCCCTTCGCCGGCCGCAGCTTCCCGGCTGGAAAAATAACCAGCTAAAAGCTGCAATATCTCCCCAAAGCGATGTGACCACCCCGAAGGGTAAACAGGGAGGGTTTTCCCACTCCCATCTGCTGGGATTTTTGGGAAAATGGGAGGCACAGAGCGCAGGAAGGGGTAAGGGTTACCTCGGTGAGTGGAGCAGGCTGAGATCCCTCTCTGAGCTCTCCTCTCTCCCATGAATTTCCCTGTTTTCCTCTCTTTTGGGAGCTGTGCAGCACCCAGGGCTGGGAGCAGGTCGGGTTTTATTCCAGGAGTGGTGGAATTGTGTCCTGATCCCGATGACATGCCCAGTGGTGCCAGAGGGAGGTTTCTCCCTCCTTGGTTTTCAGGGCAGTAGGACTCTGTCCTCTGGGTTTACCAGGAATTCTGCTCCAGAGGGTGAAGAAATCAGTTTGCTCAAGGACAGTGGTTGGGTTTGAGTGCAAATTAAAGAACCCAAACATGTTTTACCATCCCAAAAGGTTGGGAAGGTTGAAGATG
>NW_008673483.1:6899-8455 GCF_000695815.1 Acanthisitta chloris | reverse complement strand
GAGGGAAATGCTTTTGTGCCCTTCCATTTCCAGGCTCAGTGTTTTCCAGCTCCAAATTTGGGAGCTGTTCCCCATCTAGGCTCACTCGGTGCCACCAAAGCTCCTCTGGTGTCCTGCACTGACCCCGTGGCAGTTAAAGCTGAGATAAGGAGGGAGGGAAACATTCCCAGGCTCAGCCTTTCCTCCCTCAGCCTCTTCAGGGCAGCAGGAGTGGCTGGAAGGGAAGAAAACCTCAAGATTTTGGGGATAAACCACTCCAGGAAATGTTTTCCCATCTTCAAACTGGATATTCTCACCCAAATCCAGTGTTAAACCTTTATCCCTGATGGTGATCCAACACCTGCTTTATTTTCCAGCTCCACAGCCAGGCTGTGTGTTGTGGCAGGGAATGTGGATGCTTTGCTTGGATTTCCCTGGTTTTTTGGGGAAGGTGGACGGATACACTCCCAGATGAGTCATTCAAGTGCAGAAATAGCTCTGCTGGGAGCAGTGCCTGTCCCAGGATTTCACTTCCCCCCGTCCCACAGGGCCCAGCTGCTCCGTCCCACGACGTGTCCACCAGCTCCTGTCTGGATTTAATGGAGTCATTTAAAACTGGGAGATGTCCTAAATATATTTTTTCCAATGGTTCTCTTCCTGTGGGAGCAGTTGGAGGTGGGAACTGCCAGACCTGCAGCTTAGCCTGGTTCATTGAGTCATTCCTGGGATCTCCTATGGGGGAAAACAGCACTTGACTTGGATTTGTTGGAGGTGATATCCTCAAGAGTGGTGGGAAAACCCATCCAGGACCTTTATTCCCTAAATAACTCTGACTCAGATTTTAAAGCACATTTTGATACCATTGATCGTGGGTTTTTGGGTCATCTGAGAGCAGAAGTGGCTCCTGCAGCAGAATCCCAGGGATGCTCTGATCTCCTGCAGGAAGATGAGACTGCAGTTGTCCCACTGACCTCATGGATTATGATTTTCCTTAGAAATTCCATAAGAAACAGCCCAGTGGCCTCTCTCCTCCCCCATGACCCACACAGGGTCACTCAGTGCTGTGACAGTGGCAGCACAGGGACATGGGGACAGGGACCCTCATCCTGCAATAGATTCTGTTTTCCAGCTGATGGGAGCAGCTGGATTTATCCCAACTGGGGCTACTGGTGTCCAGGGAGAGCAGAGTGGAGCCAGGGAAGGGAGGAGAGCTGCAGGGAGCTCTGCTGAGGGTGATGAGATCCAGGTGGATGACACTTCCCAACTCATCCTGGTGAACTCTTGGAGCTCAGGTTAAGCCAAAAAAGGCCAAACTGGCTCTGTCCCAGCTCCTAGTTTGGGTTTTGATGTCCATAAATCCTCAGGAGAGGTGGTTGGATGGGAAGTGTCCAGGGAACCTCAGCTGAGCTGACTGGGGGTTGCACAGGGTTTGGCCTCACCTGCCCCAAATCCAAGCTGTGCTCTGAGCCTGTCCTGTCCCCCAAAAATCCCAAATCTTGGGCCTAGAAAAGCTTTTTTTTAGGGCAGTTTTGCTCCCTGTTTCCACACTGTCCCTCAGAGCTGCCTGTGATGATATC
>NW_008673483.1:5105-6864 GCF_000695815.1 Acanthisitta chloris | reverse complement strand
TTCCCTATCCATCAGTACCACAAAATCTCCTTAAGGCTCAGCCCCAATTATTTCCTCACTCCTGGCAACACTTCAGAACGCACTGACCAAAATTACAATTCCTCTTTCATGCTCTTTTTTTTTTTTTTTTTTTTTTTTGTGTCTGTCTCTCTTGCTTTGGCCCTGAAAAATAAAAAAAGCAGTGGCTGATCCCACTCCCAGCCTGGCTGTGTGGTAATGATTTGCCTCCAAAGAAATAAACAGCAGCTTTTTTTCATGGCTGGTTCAAGTAAAGAAATCAGCAGTGTTTGGCTCAGGGTGGCACAAAAAAAAAGTAGCTTTGACAAGGTTTCAACCCAAGGTTTCACTTCAGGGCCCTTTGCTGGGTGCCAGCATTGAGGTGCAGCCACAGTTTGTTATTTTAGCAGAGTCATGAATCGTGTTTGTGCCCAAAATAGTTTTTACTGCTGGGCTTGAATCCAACTAAATCCCCCACAAATCACCTTCAGCTGCAAAAACTCTTCCTCTTGTCGTGCTGATGACAAATCTCTGGAGCCTCCTGGCTCCCAGTTCAGCCAAGCTACTGGTGTCCCAGTTTAAATTCCCCACATCCCAGTGTGTTATTCCTGAATTCTCAGCCGTGGGGTTGAGTTTTGGAGGTTTCCCCATGGCTTTGGACCACAAGAAGTTGCAGAATTGCAGAGATGGAGCTGCACATCTTCATTGGAGCTGCCTGAGCTCTTGGTGTCATTCCAGGATAATCACTCCATCCAAGGAAACACCCCAAACTAATTACACTGCAAGGAAATCAGGGTAATTTGGGAGCAGGGCATGTGTTGTTGGGGTTTAGTGCTGTTCTCCTGGCTGACTTCACGTGCACTCCAGGGGGGAGGGAAGGAGGGAGGGAGGGAATTAGAAAGGATCACAGGCATTAAACATCTCTCTCTCTCTCTCCGGAGACTCCTCTAATTCCTCCATCCTGGGACAAAAGGTCCTGAGCTTGGGAGTTCGGGGCAGGACACAGAGGCTGAGCAGGCTGTAGGGGTTGGTGCCTGAAGGTGGCAACCAGGAAAAAGGCAAATTTTTAACCAGTCTCCCTGGGTTTGTGCTTGCAGCCCCGAGAGCCCCGAGCTGCCCCCAGAGGGATGGTCCTGCCATGAGAAGGTGCTGCGAGGGTGTGGGGCTGCCATGCCTCTTTAAGGTCAGTGCCACTGTGCCCTGCATGGTCCCTCTCACCAGGGTTGTCCTCTCCTTGCTCAGGAGAAGCAGGAATTTAGTCCTGCAGCCCTCTAGGAGTTGGGGAGCTGGTGGGGCTTGCAGAAGGTTTGGGCAGGAGGTACAAGGAGGTCTGGCTGGAGGTCACCAACTTTGCAGTGTGTGGGCAGAGTGGGTTTGTTTTGGGTTCAGGAGGTGGCTCTGGGTTCATGGAATCATGGAATAGCCTGAGCTGGAAGGGATCCATAAGGATCAGCCAGTCCAAGTCCAACTCCTGCACAGGACACCCCAACAATCCAACCTAGTGCCTGAGAGTGTGATCCAAACACTCCTGGAGCTCTGTCAGCCTTGGGGCTGTGCCCACTGCCCTGGGGAGGTGTTCAGTGCCCAAACACCTCTGGGGGAAGAACCTTGTCCTGATCTCCAACCTAAACCTGTCCCAGTGCCCAAACACCTCTGGGGGAAAAACCTTGTCCTGATATCCAACCTAAACCTGTCCCAGTGCCCAAACACCCTTTGGGGGAAGAACCTTGTCCTGATATCCAACCTAACCCTGTCCCAGTGC
>NW_008673483.1:377-4978 GCF_000695815.1 Acanthisitta chloris | reverse complement strand
CCTCTGGGGGAAGACCCTTATCCTAATCTCCAGCCTAACCCTCCCCTGACAGAGCTCCAGCCCTTCCCTGGGTCCTGTCACTGCTCTTCTCAGGAGCCTGTGATGCCTCCAGAACCTGTCCCAGGGGGAAACTGTGCTGGGTGATGGAGCAAAAATTCAACCTGCAGAACGTTGGGAAGAGCCAGACTCATCCTGGCAGCAACAGGGCCATAAATCCCAGTGCTGGGACAGGAGCAGACTGGGGAGTAACCCCCACCCTAGGACCCTCCTGCCCAAAGTGTTGGGTTAGTGGTTGGATTTGATGATCTTGGAGACCATTTCCAGCCTCAGTGATTCCATGATGCAATGACACAGCCTGAGGTTTGCTCTCCCCACCTCCCTTGGGAGGATGTGCACGGCCCAGTGACCTCCTTGAGTGCAGGAACTGGATTAGCCCTGCCAAAATGATCTCTTTATGGGCAGGATAAACCCCTTAGGGCCAGGCTGAGGTCTGTCACAGGGGATTAGCCCCCCCAGGCCCAGCTGGGCTAATCACCTGCCTGGGGCTGAGGTAGCCCAGGAATACTGGGTGAGGCCACTTTGGTTGCCATTGGGCACAGTGACTAATCACCTCCGTAGGGCTGAGGTAGCCCAGGAGCACTGGGAGTCTGGTGGCCTCTTGGCACTTTGGTTGCCACCATCACTGTTCCAGAGGTCACAATGACTAATCACCTTCTTGGGGTTCCACTTTGGTTGCCATTGGACACAGTGACTAATCACCTCTCTAGGGCTGAGGTAGCCCAGGAACAGTGGGAGTCTGGTGGCCTCTTGGCACTTTGGTTGCCACCATCACTGTTCAGAGGTTTTGGTTCCCACCATCACTGTTCCAGAGGTCACTGATCAATCACCTTCCTGGGGTTGGTGGCCTCTGGACACTTTGGTTGCCATTGGGCACAGTGACTAATCACCTCCGTAGGGCTGAGGTAGCCCAGGAGCACTGGGAGTCTGGTGGCCTCTTGGCACTTTGGTTGCCACCATCACTGTTCAGAGGTCACAGTGACTAATCACCTTCCTGGAGTTGGTGACCTCTGGACACTTTGGTTGCCACCATCACTGTACCAGAGGTCACAGTGATCAATTACCTTCCTGGGGCTGGTGGCCTCTTGGCACTTTGGTTGCCACCATCACTGTTCAGAGGTCACAATGACTAATCACCTTCTTGGGGCTGGTGGCTTCTTGGCACTTTGGTTGCCACCATCACTGTTCCAGAGGTCACTGATCAATCACCTTCCTGGGGTTGGTGGCCTCTGGACACTTTGGTTGCCACCATCACTGTTCAGAGGTCACAGTGACTATCACCTTCTTGGGGCTGGTGGCTTCTGGGCACTTTGGTTGCCACCATCACTGTTCAGAGGTCACAGTGACTAACACCTTCTGGCACAGTGACTAATCACCTCCGTAGGGCTGAGGTAGCCCAGGAGCACTGGGAGTCTGGTGGCCTCTTGGCACTTTGGTTGCCACCATCACTGTTCCAGAGGTCACTGATCAATCACCTTCCTGGGGTTGGTGGCCTCTGGACACTTTGGTTGCCATTGGGCACAGTGACTAATCACCTCCGTAGGGCTGAGGTAGCCCAGGAGCACTGGGAGTCTGGTGGCCTCTTGGCACTTTGGTTGCCACCATCACTGTACCAGAGGTCACAGTGATCAATCACCTCCCTGGGGCTGAGGTAGCCCAGGAGCACTGGATGGGGTTGGTATCCTCTTGGCACTTGGGTCATCACCAACTGCCTCACGGGTGGTTGTTGTCCTCCCACCTGGCAGGGTGTGGGCATGGCCAGCCCTCGGCCTCCCAGATACCTCCTGGTCTTCGACTTTGACGAGACCATCATCGCGGAGAACAGCGACGACTCGATCGTGCGCGCGGCGCCGGGGCAGGCGCTGCCCGAGCACATCCGCCAAACCTTCCGCGAGGGCTTCTACAACGAGTACATGCAGCGTGTCCTGGCCTACATGGGTGACCAGGGTGTCAAGATGAGTGACTTCAAGACTGTCTACGAGAACATCCCCCTGTCCCCTGGCATGGCAGACCTCTTCCAGTTCCTCTCCAAGAACCACGAGCTCTTCGAGATCATCCTCATCTCCGACGCCAACATGTTCGGCATCGAGTCCAAGCTGAGGGCAGCAGGTGTCTACTCTCTCTTCAGGAAGATCTTCAGCAACCCATCCAGCTTTGACAAGAGGGGCTACTTCACCCTGGGGCCCTACCACAGCCACAAGTGCCTTGACTGCCCAGCCAACATGTGCAAACGCAAGATCCTCACGGAGTACCTGGCGGAGAGAGCGCAGGAGGAGGTGGAATTCGAGAGGGTCTTCTACGTGGGAGATGGTGCCAATGACTTCTGCCCTTCTGTGACTTTGACCTCAGCTGATGTGGCTTTCCCTAGGAAGGGCTACCCCATGCACAGGATGACCCAAGAGATGGAGAAGAAACAACCTGGAGCCTTCCAGGCTACTGTTGTCCCCTGGGAATCGGCCGTGGAGGTCGCCAGGTATCTCCAGGAGCTCCTCAAGACCAAGTGCTGAGGGTGGCTCTGGAGAGACTCATGTCCTAGAAGTGGCCGGGGGGGGGTCACATCCTGTACCCCATGCTGATGGCACTGCTCGCTTAGCCCTGCTCCTGGGATGTTTTCCTGCCTTCCCAAGCTCCTTTCTCCACGGTGAATAAAGCACTTTCTCCAGGTCCTTCTCCCTCCCCTGCCATGGTGAGGTGGAGCCAACTCCACAGCTTGGACATCTGATCCCACATGGGCCTGTGCCAACACTAATGGGAATTTTTTGGGGTTGTCTTATTTTTTTTTTTCTTTCCCTTTTGCCTTCACAAGAGAATTCCTACAAACCCAAAGGCAGTTCCCTGTGGGCACATTCTTCCTCCTCCTCACCTGCCTGACCTCCTGGCCATGTGAGGAGCTTCCTGCTGGGACCTGAGGGTTCCTTCCCAATTTATGAGCCCATTGGGAATTTAATCTGGGAAATTCATGCTGCCCATCCTTCCTGAGCCTCCACATCCCACCTGGCCAGGGCAGCTCCAGACCCTCCACAGCTCCAGGCTGAGCCTTGCAATGGGGTTAATTATCCCTTGAGACTTGATTCTCTGAAATCAATCTCCAGGAGGATCAGGAAAGTTTTTGGCAAGGTGGTAGCTTGGAATAAACCTTGGAATAAACCCATTCCCACTCCCCCAGGGCACAGGAACTGCATCCCACTGCAGGGAGGAGGAGCTGTCCTTGCCTTCCACTTCCATCCTCTGCTCCTGCTTCCAGGGTGAAGTGTCCCTTGTGTCCCTGACAGGTTCCTCCTTGCCCCAAGCTGTTGCCACTCATCTCTGTGTGCTTGCTGGATCGTGTGACTCCCCTCTTACCCCAGGGAGGGGGAAAAAAAATAAATTCCCCTCCTGACCTGGTTGAGAGATGCCAAACCTCCCTGGGGAGGTGTTGTGGTGCTGTGGCACTTCTGGCACCAGGTCCCCAGAGGCCAAACTCCCCCACACCGTGTCCCACTGCAGTATTAATTGCCCCTTCTAATTGCACTCTGCAGGGGGAACCTCCAGTATCTGCTGCTCTCTGGGGTTGGCTTCTCCTGGATTTATCCACAGCCTTACCAGCCCCTGAGGGTGGCTCATGATTCCTCCAAACCCTCACAGCAACCCCAGCAGTAAGGAAATAACCAAAGCAGCCCTGAGTTGTTCCTCCTTCTGTGTCATTCCCTCCTCTCTGTTCTTCCTCCTCTGGACCCTGTTCAACTGTGTGGAACTTAAAGCCATGGAATTACAAATACATAGAGATGTATATAGATATAGCTCTATATTGCAGACACACGAGTTGGTTGTATCCAGGACATAAATCTGGGTGTGAAACAGCTCTGAGTTGCATCAACGTGTTGTTTCTCTTCCTTGGGCTGGTGGAAGTTGGGGGGATGGAATAAAGTGGGGTCAGGGGACAAGCAGGGGACACTCTGGGGACCTCTTTGGTGGAGGATTTGAGTCTGTGGCTCAGGCAGATTCCTTAGGGCTGCTCTTCTCCTTGTCCCTGTGGGTGTTCCTGTTCCTGGGCTTTGATCCTGTGCTGCCCTTGTACTTCCCACAGGGCTGAGAGCATCCCCCAGGACCAACATGCTGCCTCCTGTTTCCATCCTCACTGTCCCAGTGCCAAACATTCCCAAGGAGGATGCTGGGAGAAAGGGATGCTCTGGCTGCTGTGCCAGCAAGTGCCACCCATTCTGCGAGGCCTGAGCTGTGCAAATTCCCAGCTGTGCAAAGCCAAAATTCCAAGGCAAAGCGCAGCCTGAGCAGAGCAGGATGGGGCAGATCCAAGGAGGATGCAGGGGCTGCTTCCCTGCCCTTGGTGCTCAGCAGGGCTCAACATAATTCCCAGGGAAGAATCCTGTTTCCTCGCCCATGACGCCCTCGCACCATCCGTCCGAGTAACGCCGTGTGATGAAGAGGAGAGCACCAGGCCCAAAGGAGAGCTCATTGTCCTTCTGCCTCGAGTAGGGGTACAGAGCAACCACTGTGGGAGGAGGGAGAGGGACATGGAGCTTGGTGAGGACACCACAGGAGATAAA
>NW_008673483.1:0-336 GCF_000695815.1 Acanthisitta chloris | reverse complement strand
CCAGCCACAGCATCTGGGGCAGAGCTGAATCCTCAGTTGGGTTGTGGGAATCAACCCAAAGAGATCCAGGGGATCTGAGGATCCACCTTACCTTTCTCCAGGTAGTTCTCAGGAACCCATGGAGGATCCTCTGCAGCAGGTGGTGGTGGCAGGGCCAAGCCCTCAAAGTCAGGCAAAGCTGATGGTGGTAGCAGCAGCTCCAGGTCATCAGGGGCTGCAAAACCCCCGAGATGGATGGGGATGAAGAGCTCTGTGGGGGAGCCCTCATGTCCCCCCTTAGCTCCAGGAGAAACACCCATGGAGCAGCAAACACTCACCTGGGGGCATGAGGTCGGG
>NW_008673482.1:0-474 GCF_000695815.1 Acanthisitta chloris | reverse complement strand
AAAGGTTTGAGATAACAACAGATTTGAATGTGGTGCACTAAAAGAAAATTGTTATAAATGTTCATTGTATTGGTTTAATAGTCACTGGTTACAATGGGAGCTTCTTTGCTCTCATAGTCAGATTTGGGTCTGTACCCCGACTCCCAGAGCTCTTCAATAAAAGCACCCATATAATCATTCCGTGATTATGTGTTTTCTACGCTAACACTGGGGCTGGGGGGTTTTCCCAAGGGGTTCACCCCTAACAGAAGGATCCAGCACTGAACTATCATAGACTGAAGGAACTGACCTCCAGCTTGGAAACACAGAGCTTTGCTGGCAGCGGATGTTTGTGTTGCAAGTTACAGAGGAGCGCGGCACCCCGCCCCTTTCTGATGGGACGCCCGGGACCTCTCCCCTCCCGTCCTGTCCCCTCTCAGAGCGCCCCCTGCCCTGGAGCACTGCCCGGGCCCCTGCAGAGAGCCGTGTCCTCTC
>NW_008673481.1:0-1474 GCF_000695815.1 Acanthisitta chloris | reverse complement strand
AGGGAGGGAGGGAGGAGGAAGGAGGGAGGGAGGAGAGGAGGAGAGGAGGAGGGAGGGAGGAGGAAGGAGAGGAGGAGGCAGGAAGGAGGAGGGAGAGAAGAAGGGAGGGAGAGAAGAAGGGAGAAGGGAGGAAGGAGCAGAGAAGGAGAGAAGGGAGGGAGGGAGGAGGAAGGAGAGAAGGAGGAGGAAGGAGAGAACGAGGGAGGAGAGAAGGGAGGAAGAAGGAGGGAGGAGAGAAAGGAGAAAGGAGGAAGGAAGAAGGAGAGAAGGGAGGAAGAAAGAAGAAGGAGAGAAGAAGGAAGAATAAGCCTAGTCAGCCGAGCTGCCTCCCCCTGCCCCGTGTGCCACCCTCATCGCTCGCCCCTCACCGAACATGGCGCTGATGGAACCTGCCATGAGCAGCTCCCGCGTGGAGTTGTACATCTCGACGTCGATGAGGCCTTTGCGGATGGTCTCGCTGACCTTGGCCCCCAGCAGGACAGAGCCCACAGTCTCAAAGATGCTGGCCAGGACACAGGCCTGGCGTAGGGTCACCACCCCCGAGCCCACGGCCGTGCCAAACGAGTTGGCCACGTCGTTAGCTCCTACCGAGAAGGCCAAAACGAAGGCGATGACGAAGCCAAGGATCAACATCCAAAGGCTTTGCACCATGGGCCCGGTAGGGACCACCGGAGTGGGATCCATGGTGGGTGTTGGATCCATGGTGGGAAGGGGTAATAAATTAGGGGCAGTTAAATAATTGGGGTGTCCTACAGAGAGGGAGAAGGGGAAGAGGAGGATGGAGGAGAGGGAGGAAGGGAAGGAAATGGAGAGAGGCGGATGGAGAAGCGGATGAAGGGGAAGAGGTGGAGAAGGATGGAGAGGGTGAAGAGATGGAGAAGGAAGAAGAGGACAGAGAGAGATAAAGGGATGGGAGAGGAGGTCACGAGGAGGCCAAGATGTGTTCAGGGGCTGGAGAAGAGGATGGAGAGGAGCTGGAGGGATGAAGAAGGGAAGGAAGGAGGGATGGAGGTCACTACAAAGCACGAGGAGGTTGTGATGTTCTCAGGGGTTGGAGAGGAGCAGGAGGGATGGAGAGAAGGAGGAAAGGATGGATGGAGGTCTCTACAGGGCACGAGGAGGTTGTGATGTCCTCAGGGACCAGAGGAGAGGATGGAGAGGAGCAGGAGGGATGAAGATGGGAAGGAAGGAGGGATGGAGGTCGCTACAGGGCACGAGGAGGTCGTGATGTCCTCAGGGGTTGAAGAGGACCAGGAGGGAAGGAGAGAAGGATGGAGGAAGGAATGGAGGCAGGGAAGAAGGGCCAGAGGTGGCTATAGCGCCCGGGCCGATGTCCCCAGGGGGTGGAGAAGGGGCTGGAGAGGAGCAGGAAGGATGGAGAGGAGGGACAGAGGGATGGAGGTCGCTCTAGGGCACGAGGAGGCCGGAGCGGATCCGGAGGGACGGAGGAGGGAGGGAAGGAGGAAGGGAGGGA
>NW_008673480.1:76413-91338 GCF_000695815.1 Acanthisitta chloris | reverse complement strand
TCCAGCCAGTCTGTCCCCAGCCTGTAGAGCTGCATAGGATTGTGATGGCCAAAGTGCATGACCAGCACTTGGCCTTGTTAAACCTCATCCCATTGGATTCATCAAGAAGAAAGAGTCCTCAGCCTGTCATGACACTTGGAGTGAGTAGCAGGCATTGATTTCTATAAATGAATGCAGCATAACCCCATCCCTGGGGAGAAATGAGTAGCAGTTTTATACTCAGTAGATTATACTTCCAAGTTCAATATAACAAAAATGGACACAAAAGGAGGGTCTCAGTTTGTGAACATTTGGGTAAAAAATGGTTCGGTGTAGATGGGGAAACTAAGTCTCTCTTCCTCACACCATGCAAAGTTGTAGAGAGCAATTAAAGTAAAACTCTCCCATTGGCCAGTGATGGGGCCACTGAACCACCTACCACAGATCAAGTGAGACCTTAGCACTTCCATGCTGACAGATGTTTTAAACCCTTTCTGTCCATGACAGCTGTGCTTCTGGCGCAACAGGCAGGGAAGCAGGAGGCTGTGATTAATGGAGGGCAACACTGAACTTCTTGAGGCCTTGGAAGAGTCTCTCTTGTGTCTATAAGTTGCTGCATTTCCTAATTCATTGTATGCTTTAAAAATGTACTCGTGTAAGGAGAAATTATGCTTTCTCTCTGCTTAATCCATTCTCCTGCCTTTCTTCAGTGTGTGATCATTTCAGTGTTTCCTGACAGTGACTTGCATGCTGTTTGTTGGGTCTCCACCACACTTCTTGCATCAACTGGGAGCCAATCACCTGGGCCCTCAGCTTCCTTTTCAGTCCCACTGTACTCACTGATTATGGAGAAGGTGAGTTCTGTAGGACACACTGGAGCCCATGGCTTGTTTGTATACAAGTCAGAGGAGAAGGTGCCTATGAAATACGTGGTAAATCCCTCCAGCTGTACTCCTCATATTCTCACCATGGGCCCTTAACTTATTCTGCTGCTCCATCTTCTCTTCTTATGCTCTTTGCCTGCTTGTTGCATCCTGTCCCTAGTTAATTTGTCAGTTCTTTAAGATGAGGATAATCTTTCCTAAATATTGTACTTACTCAGCACGACAGAAGCTTGAGAACCTCTGGGCTCTCCTGTAATGAATGTAATATATAATAATAACAAGATGTCATTGAAAAATGAGCCTGGCACTGTGCAGAATAATTGAGAATAATGTTAGTTTTGAACACGAACAATTTTTTTCCTCAATGATATATACATTTTGTCAGAAAAAACAATTACCAGAATTTTCAGTTTTGCAATTTCCTTCATTTATGTTGCTGTTTCTTTTCTCCTTCATTTATTTGTTAGATTTTTACCTGCTTTCTACTCTAACATGTGAAAGGGGGAAAATTCAAATTCCAAGACAGATTTGAGGGTTCAGTCTTCATTAAAAAGAAGGAAAATACTGATATTCCTCTTACCTAAACTTTTGTTTTAATATAATTTTTTAAAAAAGGTGCTATAAGTGAAATATTTGCACCGGTTGTAACAAAATGTAATAACATTTATTGTGACAAAATATATCTGTTCTTTGCCTCCCTAACAAGCCATTCTTTTCCTCCATCTTTTTTCCTATTTCCCTGCATCTTCTAACCCTAAAACTAACCCTAAGTATAACCCTAACCCAAACCCTGAGCCTGAACCTGAGCCTGAGCCTATCCCTAATCTTAACCTTAACCCTAAATCTAAACCTATCCCTAATCCTTACCCTAGCTCTAATCCTAACCCTAACCCTAACCCTAACCCTAACCCTCTTGCTTTCACCTGTACATACAAACACTCTCTGACACAGATATTTTGACTAGGAGTTTTGTCTCTGTGCACAAGAGAGAGGTTAAAGCTGAGCCTGGATTTTACATATCTGTGTATTCTCCAAGCTCTTGTCCTGCCTTTGATATGTTCACAGCTACACAAAGGCCTATAGGAATATAAACATTCTTTTTCCTTTCTTTGGTAGCTCCTCCAATAGCAATAACAACAGAAAAAAATCTTTTCTCTCTCTGCTTTTCCAGTGGTAGCAAAGAAGCCATTGTTTTCGCCCCTAGCTTGACAAGTTTCAGCAGAAAAGAAAGATGGGGAAAATCCCTACTTACAAAAATAATACTATAAATTATTTTTATTATTACAATTTGTAATACTGAGTCAGTACCTAAGAGGCCCTCCTTAGAGCTAGGGGCCCCTTGGTGCTCTGGGATGATACACAAAAGGACTCTGCTCCAAAGAGCTTCTTTCTTTCTTTTAAGGCATTTCTGGTGCTGATTGGATGCTGATGAAAAGTGCTGGCTTGGCAGCAATAGAGAGAAAAGTCTCCCATTCATCTGCAAACAGTGCAAGTTCCTCCTTACCACTGTCCTGCTGGACATCAGTGGGGCTCTGAGAGCCAGCCACAGTTTTCCAGATTTCTGGGTAAAGACCAGTGTGCAGGTTCAAAAGCCATCTGGCTGATTTGTGGGTCATGGTGCAAAGTTTGCTTCCTTTGGGGGAATTAAGGTCACTCAAGCTCATACACCAGCCTGAGCTCAAAGCAGACCTGGCGCTGTCAGTGACATAGAAAACAAATGTATGTGGATGTGTGGGTACAACACTGTGCATATGCATAAAGTGTGCCCTTGACCCCACAGGTCTGTGGGCTTTTCTTCCATTGTCTCGTCTTCTTCATCCTCAGACTTCACCATCTTCACACATATCACATGTTCGTATCAGTTTGCTACCTTCTTAAAATACTTTTATAGAATTTTAAATGCTCTGTGTGCCCTGCAGTTTGTTGGTTTACTTAGTGTAACTCCAGTGAAGCCAATGCACCCAAGTCAGTTTATACCAGATTTCCTTCTTAAGGGGATACAGCTTTGAACCTCAAGATACCAGAAGACACCTTCCTTTTATGTGCAGAGAGTCCAGTAGGAGGGAGGCAGGGAAAGTCACTGATGGATAGACAATGAGAAGACTTCTTCCCTATCATCTTTGGATGCCCTTGCAGGAAAGCTGAAGCATTTCTTTCTTCCTTTTCACACTGCCATCTCAGGTTTCACACTGGTATCTGGCTTAGTGAAACTGGCTCTAACACAGCGTGGGACACAGAGCATTTGTAGCTCTGTCATGCAAGGGGAGTGTACCTTAACTTCAGCATCTTGCCCTTAAAACTAGGGAAAAACTTGCATTTATAAGAAACAAAGAAGTATCCAGCAGAATTAAAACATAAAATTGTATGTGTGATTTTTTTTTCAATAGCCGTTACTACCCTTAATCTTTCAGTGCCCAAGATTTCTTTTGTTTGCATTCCTCTGCTTTTAGTATCCCAAACTATTTAGCCTCTGGTTATACTGTGGGTTTTTAAGTGGAAAATAGGAGCTTAAATTCAGCAGCCATTCATTAATTTCAAAACAATGCAATGTGGTTTTTAATATATGCTGTATTTTTTATAAGTGATGCACTTTTAGGAATTCAAAGTGTTAAATAAATTAGACAGTCCAGTGAATCTTTTCCAGCCCAGTGTGTTGCTGGGATTTGGACCTGGTCCACTGCCTTTCTTTGAAGCTCTTACTGCTTTTATATTTTGTTTTCTCTAATAGCCTAGTTAAGACAAAGAACATTTCCTTCAGAGCTTCTAGTCAGCTCTGCATTTCACTAGGCTTCTATTTGATTTTTGGACTGTTTCTAATTGATTTCCATTAATAAGGTAAAAACTCTGGCTGGCTTTTTTTTCCCCCTGGTGCAAAAAAAACCAAGTAATATGAAACATAAAGTTTACTTGGATTCTATCCAGATACTTGACTCCTTTTAGTTTATCCCCAGTAGATGTTCCTTTGGGGATACACTATCATTTCATCAGCAGTTTCTCTTCTGCCTCTGTATTTCTTCCATTAAAACAGTTCACAGAGTGAACTTTGTTGGCTGTTCCTGTTAGAGTTCCACACTTACTTCAATAACACTCCAGGGTTATACTATGGACAGAAATTATGCTACATTTTGTATTCTGAGCACATTTCCTCCTTCCTGTAAATCATGAATATATGTATTTATTTGTAACTTCGTCCATGCTAATTTCCAGCCATTTACTTAGCCATGGAATCTTAATTTTATTCTTGTTACTGTATCATCCTTTTTTCTTGACTGACTAGACAGGGAAAATTAGGAAGCAGACATGATCAGAATTGTTGTTTATCAGCAGAACTCAGAGCAAATGATGAAACATGATGTAATAAAGAAATTATTGCAAACATCGTGTCCTGTTACTTGCTATATATTTTTATGTTCCTGTGCACTTTCATGCTTTGAAGGCTATCTTAGTAAATATAACTGACCTGGCACCTCGAGTTAGCACTTGCAATGGATAGGTTTGCTCCAGTATTATTCCTGCTTTCCTCAAGACCCACTATAGAAGAACCAGGTTTATGTGAAGAAATACATTTAAATAGAATCAATTTTCTTCCTATGCATGAAATTCTGGCTCTGGTAATATTAGGTTATTCCAATCCACTAGATTATTCCCAACCTAACCTCTGAATTATGTAAGGCAGGCCTACTGTACAGAAGAAAATGGTATTTCCATCAGCAAACAAAATGTTTTCTTATCTGTGTGGGCATTTGAATGCATTCTCATTGCAGTGGTGTACCATATATTTTTCGGTTTGCAGGCTGTCCCATGCAATTTCCCTGCAGCGCTAATGCAGGCAGACTCCACACCAGAGCTGTGCAGTGTGCAGAGTGGCAGGAACTCAACAGGCAGACAGGGACAGCAGGTCTCCACTGCCTCATCACCAGAAAGTTAACGTGGCACTGATTACAGACACATGGACAAATCCTTCTCCATTGCACAGTGCAGTGTCAATTTGCCTCCTCAGTGTTCTCTTTGAGGAGCCCCAGGTCTGTGGCTGTGAGCACCTCTGCTTCAGGCAAACATGTCCACCACCATTTCTGACCCCTGGAAAAGGGTGCATTGCTTGCCTGTGCTTGTGGAGGAAGATTATTTGGCAACAGCACAGCACTATCAAAAATTCACTTGTGAGTGCTGTCCATGCTTTTTCTGGGGACAGCAGGAGCTGGGAGAGGAACAGATTTCACCCACACTGTCACAGCATGTCTAGCCTGGCAGCTTGATCTTCACTGACCTACTTCAACAACAGTACTCACAAAGCCTGGGTGCTGTAATTCTTTGCTAGCCTAGCAGAAACGTATGCTTGCTAGTGGTATGGATATGCTAAACTGAGAAATAATGTGAGCATCAGGCATCAGCTTTCCTGGTTATGTCCTTGAGGACCATTCTGGCTTACATGAGACACACACACCTGTCACTTGCACAGTCACCCACAATTAGGTGGAGGATGCCAGTAGCCATGCCAGCTCTGGTGAGGCTGCAACATTTTTTCGTCTCAATATGTGCAGAGCAAAGTCTTTCCCTCCAACATCACCTGCTGCTTGCCTCCTGACCTCCAAAGACCCTCCTGCACAGCCCTTGTGTTCCCTGCTGAAGTTCCTCATTTGACAAATATTAATACTGTGTGATAGTGGAGGTTCACACTTCTCCTCTGGTTTATTCTCCTGAGTAATTTCTTGTTTATATCATTTCCCTGTGACCTCACAGCAAGCCCATGTGTGCTTTTCCTGAGTGTGATTAATTATTTTAATAGATGCAAAAGAAAGAAAATTTGGGAAATTGTGGATAGTGGTTTTCCTTGTTTGGTGTAGGTAATCATTTAATTGTGGTTCATTAACATTCACTGTAGCATAACTCAGTAATAATGTGGTAAAAGAAGTCATGTATGTGCCTGTGGGTTGTGTGAAGTGAAATTACGAGCCATGTCCAAATCTCTGAGTCATCTCTGCTGCTTCTCAATACAGCTGAGTCCAGGCAGAAAGCACTGACTGAGCAAATACAGTGCTTAAAACTCTCTGTTCCATAACCCTCACTGGATGCTTCTTGAAAAACTGTCCATAAGCAGTTTAAAAAGGGTTATTTTAATGTGTGGGCTGTGAAAGGCCCATATGACACCACACACACCCCCACATACCCCCAAAGTAGCACCTCTTGACCGAGGGTGCCTGCTTCATATGGTATGGCTAGGGAGCAATTTCTTGCTAACACCTGCTGTGCCTGCATTCAGCCCTGGCTTGTTACTTCTCACACTGATGGAGTAATTTACAGATATGAACTTCACTTCTGCCTTTGTCACCTCATGTCTTGATAGCTGCAATCATCTGTAGCTTCAGAATATATTTTGACCATCCCTATAGCACCTACTACGAGTGCCTTTGTTAAATGTTACCACTATGATGGTGACTACGCTGAACACTGAAGGATGCTCATGACAGTCCTGAACTGCTGTGCTGTGGAGGCACTTACAGAGTTCCAACTTCAGCTCTGAGTTACTTACACTTACACTGACAGAATATTGATAAGAGTGTGGGAGTAGGAAAACATCTGAATGCATAAATGGTGTATGGATCAAGTAAATAGTGATATTAGTTTAGAAACTGATCTAGTCATTAGGACTTCATTGTAAAATATAACACCACAGAATCCACCCCCCAGGCTTCCTATCTTTAATCTTCACAGTGCTTCCTAAAAGAAACTGAACTCTTATTGACAAAAAAGTGGCATTCCTCTGGCAAGGAAATGAAGATTTGATTTCAAATAAATAAAATTATAAAAAACCAAACAAAACAGCCACCAGATTTGACACACAAAGTTTTTAGGCAATTTGTTATTGTCACGTCTATTACTGACCCACAAAGTGTGCATATTTTATATATGGCCAAACTACAGAGCTTTTCAACAGTTTGGACTCCAAAAATCACTTTTCTGGCCCCTTGTATCCTGTCGATAGCCAGTCTGATGGCCTCCATGGGTTCATGGGCACAAACCACGCCACAATTATACGAAACAGGTTTGACTGTTGTTATAAGCAAACCTGTTCTTTCAGTTCTCTTCAGCAGACAAAGTGTGAGCACTGGAAGAGTTTGCAAACTTCAGTGTTGCGATTGAAAACAACTGCAAAATTGCAAACCAGCTGAATAGCTACATGGAAGAAGAATATACTGGGGTAATTACCTGCAAAGCCAATGCTTTTTATGCATTGAGAGAATTATGAGGCATCAGGCACAGATTGGGATTAGGAGTAAAAACAGAAGAGAGGGATGGACATAGGCTTCAGTCTGTGATTGGAAGCGAGCTCAAACATGATATCAGAAAACAGGCTCATGGGTGGTCACTAGACACCAAAGAGATACTGTCTCCTATTTTCAGACCAGGGTTTATACCACAGTGGCATTGAAGTCCAGAGAAGATCTAATTTTAGATTAGTGGATGCAAGGCTGAATGCACAAACAAAACCAGACTCCTACCAAACAATATCTCTGTTGAATATTGTCATGCTGGATATGAAATTTAGCTGCTATATCCATACCAGATCTGCTAAATACCTGGAAATTATTCATCTGTGATAACTAATGAGGAAAATAAGATAATTAATTTCTGTATTTTCTTGCAATAGGGAAGCTGTCTGGCAAAATATGCTAGACAAAACATCCATACAAAATCATGTCAGTAGTTTACATGTTTAGTTCGTTCACATTCCTAACCATGGATAAAAGGGAGAAATTAAATGACAGCCTTTAATTGTCTGTTTAATTCTTCCTAATTAATACATTGTGGAGTACCATAACGATGGTGTAGGTTTATGAAACAGAGATCTGTCTTCCCTTAATAAGAAAGAAGGAGCAGTACCATAATACTGATTAGTTATTGGATACCCTTTCATTGTGAATTAAAGCTCTATGCAAATGCAAACTTGGAGAAGCAAAAAGATCTAACACTTGAAAGCACATATGTTTTCAGAAAACTGAGAGGGTTAGGGGAAAAGGCCAGGAAGTGAAGGGAAAATAACTCAGATGAAAAGTAACAGTGACAACTGTGGTAACAGTAGATCAGTAACAGTAGATCTATTAAAGAATCTATCATACAAGAATTATGAAGGTGATGGGACTGCTCACCTGCTTAACAGTAAACACACAGTGGTGGTTTGCTGGGTCAGGGCAGAGTGCTCAGGCATGGCAGAGCCAAATCCATGGTCAGTGGAGATGGTCAGTGAGACTACTCAACCCTGTATGAAAGCAGGCATGAGAATAAGTATGCTTGGAAGTTGAAAGGTAAAATGTTGTGATGTCTCAATGATACCTTTTCCTCCAGTTCGTACAGATGTAGACAATTGCCTTGCCAAAGCGCTTCAGCCACTGCCTAACTTCAGGCATGCAGAGAGTTGCATTGACTTCAGGTTTAACTGTCAGCATCTTCATGGTCTCACCTATGCATTGCCTCCATGAAGTTCACAGCTGTGTGTTTCCATGCTGATAAGGATTTCTCCCCATGTATCTATAAATTTCTACTTACTACTCCTTCAGACTCTGCACTGTGATGTCTCAGAGACAGGTTGGGAAGCTGCTGGGGCCGTTGCTCATTGGATTTATTTGCAGGATTCATTGCTTACATGTCCTCACCTCTTTATCTCTTGTTTTATACTTGAATGCAAGCTATTCAGAACCAGAGCTCTTTGAGGCTCAAATGCAAGCAAAGCAATGGATTGAGTGTCTTTTTAATCTTGAGCCTAGGTGACTGTATGAAGTGAATCAGTGAAGAAACATGGTCAGTTTGTTCCCACGCTTGCTTGAGATGATGCTTTAAACTTAGATATATATTTAAGTGCTTTATCAAGAATAAATCAGGAGTCAGCAGAATAGCAGAGATGCATGACTTCTTAGGGAAAGGAAGGAGAAGAGTTTCTTCTATCCTTGTCTTAGATCTATGCATAATTCTTTCTGACATATATCTTGGTCATATAACCTGAGGCACTAGCTAAGTAGCCTGCCCACACCAGCTTAGCTCATCATGGCAAAAACACCAGACTAATTGTGAAGGGGTTTCAGTACAGCCTTAATCCTCAGGGGACCTTGGGCACCTCTGAGATGGCTTGTCTCCAGTGGGACCTGTGGTGCTCAGTTTACATGTCAGTGTCTCCAGTGCTCACTGAATTACAGCTGCACAGTGGCACATCCACATCCTCTTCAATATTGCTGATTTATTACTCCTTAGGGATGATGTGGGTGCAGTAGGCAGGCTTGTGGACCAGAGTGACCATGCAGACAGGTATGGGGGGGAGGTTGTCCTTGGGAAGGTCACTGTGCTTTTTAAAGGTGTCATAGCAGCACTGTGATGGCACTAAAGCTCACAGCTGGTTTCAAGCTCCGGCACTGAGCCTGGCTGAAGAGACATTTCCTAACTCCGTCTCTTCTTCCAAGCAATGCAGTGTCCTACTCTTGCTTGAAGCTTTGCTTGTCAAGCTACCCTTGAACAGACCAGAAATAATGTTGACAGGTATAATTTGTATAATTTAGAAATCTGCATCATTTGTAGAAAAATGTTTTGGGACACTACTTGGGGAAAAAAAAAAGAAAAAAAGCTGTCTTTATTGTTGAGCTGCTGTCTCAAAATTTCTTCCAGAAGGGCACAGTGTTCTTCTGCTCGCTTTGGTGAAGCAGCAACATATTTTATTGAGGTCTGAGCTGACCCCCTGCAGTTTTGGACCATTACTGAATTACAGCCAATAAAGAGCATGCCCTCTTTCCTTTGCCTGCAAGTCAAATCTTAGTAGGGCTCAGTAGGACATCCAAGTAATCCCTGATTAAATTAGATTTCTCTGAGCAGAACATTCAGGATGTAGCAGATGACACAAACCCACCCTCTGAACACTCAAATGTTACTTCCTAGCAAAACCATATGCAGGAAAGAAAGTGCTGTCATAGACACTTGAGGAGCAAAAGGCAATGTTATCAATTTTCACTTGCAATGCTTCACAACTAGGAGGAATGGCTATCTGGAGGCAAGCAGTGCATTTTGGCCAGTGTGTTAGGAAGGCACCCCCATAAGCTCTGCTGTCTGCCCAGCCCCCTCGTGTGCCCTGCACCACAGCAGCAGCCAGCCTGCTTGCTGAAGCTTGCTAATGCTCAAAGGAAACAGTTGATAGTGTTTATGTTCCACATTCTTCCATGGCTCAATATCCAAATATTTCACAATGTAGATCCAGTTTCAAAAGTTCATTTAAGAGAGAATTCTTGTTCCAAGCTGAGTTTCCTGTTGCAGCCTGAATCCCAGAGCAGGTCATGTGCAGCAGTTGGCTCATGACTCTCTGGAGATGCTGCACCACTGATTTTATAAACAATATATAGTAGGAAATGGATGAATATGTTTCTTATTTGAATAAATTAAATCTGGCAAATGCAATTCACTCCAACAAGAATGCCTGTTGCTCATGGTTTACAGGGCATGCTGTGCAGCCCTCCCAGGAGGAGCCCAGGGACAAATCTGTCTCTGCACAAACAAAACTCCCTTGCACATCTGTTGGAGCAATGCCTAAGAGAGAGAAACGTTTCATCCTGGAGACTGATTCCCCACAGTCCAGAGAATGAACTCTGACCTGAATAATGGAAAGCAGCCTTGGCTTTCAGCAGCCACACGGCATGCAAGGAGCCTCTGGTGTGGTAAAGATATAAAACTCCAGCACTGACAGGAGCTGCTGCCTGGTTTCTCTGGTATGCAAGAGGGAGGCAAGTGCCACCGTGCTTGTGACAGTTCAGACAGAGTTTAAGTCCCAGCTTCTTGTGGGAAAACCGAATTAATTTCCTGGCGGGGACACCCTCTGGCAGCATCGGGAGGCGCACTGGGAGCCCCGTTCAGAGCATGGGTTTACGCGTGTATGTACATCCCTGAACATGCTTTAGGATGTGAGCACACCAGCCTGTAAGAACCAGCTGACAGTGCCATTTCTTCTGTACCTGATGCTGGCTGTGCAGGTACCCAAGTGCTGCATGAGCCATTTGTCAGTCAGAAATGGAAGAGTGATCCTGGAAGAACAGGATCTCTCTTGGCTTTTGCCAACTCCCTGCAGGAGTTTATCCTGGAACAAATGGGTCACAAATAAGGGTGACACCCTGCAGCAGCTTTGTGTCCACCAAAGTCCATTCTGTTGCCAACAGTGCCAGTCCTGCCTCTCTACCTGACTTTCCCAGGACTGCCTGTACAATTATGGCTCTGCTGTGTTCTCTGTGACTTTGTGATCAGTTTTAGTGCACAGAAACTTGGAGCCAGCACTGGGCAGAGTGTCAGGCCAACCCTTTTGATGGAGCACTGCTCTGAGAGCAGCTGAAATTTCCCATGGAATGGCACAGCAGTAGCTCCTACAGGTTTCTCCTTCATTTTCTATTTATAAGTGTTCAATACTGCCTTTTGTGTGTGTACCTGCCTTGGGGTTGTGTGTGTGGAGGAGGGGGGACCTAACTGTGTATTCTGTGCACAAACACACACACATAATGCACATACAGACACCCTGGACCTTAACTATGCCTCAGGACACATCTGTTCAACCCCATGAGCCCAGCTTATCTCCAACTCCCATGAACATAAATCCAAAGCAATTTCACTCATACACTGTGACTTCAAATAAGCTGTAGAAGGTTGAACTGGACAAAACGAGACCCAGCGGGTGTTTGTTTTTTGAAGATTGTCTGAAATAGAATAAGTCTTTAATCTTTTAACAACCCAGCTTTTGGCTTTTGAACACTGCAGCCTGTGCAAATGCACCATCTCTCCTGGGAAATCTAACTTGCAACAATTTTGCACCATTTCCCAATATTATTTATTCAGGCACTGAATGATACAGACTTAGGGAGTGAGAGAATATCCCAGTTAGCATGGCCTGTTGCCTGCTCAGTCTAGAGAAAGCTGCTGCCTACAGAGAATAGTGGCTTGCAGCCAGTGTTAACATGGCCTTTTGACACGCAAGCCTATGGAAAGCTTCTTCTGTCTTTCCCAAGAGGTGTCACTATGAAGTATCACTTCACTGCCATACAGTTCATAGGCATACAAGGCCTGGCTTATGGATGGAATTGGCTACAAAGACCTGGCATGTAAGTTTTCTTCAGATTTTTTTTTCTGAACAAGGGCATGACAGAGTCAAGAAGTCCTAAATATTTATCTTGCATCCTGGCTTACATGGGTTTGAAGTTCAGATGTGTTTCTCATATCCAGCAGTTTCTCAGTGCTGGAGAAGATCACTGATTATTTAAGAGAAGAGGAGAGAACTGCTCAGTAGTAGAGGCAGAATACAAAAATGTCCACAAATGGTGATGCAAGTGCAATCCCATACTCCAGCTGCTTTACTGGAATCTCCAGCTCTCTTTCCTGTTCTTCCTACTAACTTGGTATCGGACTTCTTCCCCATTGCCCTCATTTCTTCTAAAACCTGGAATGCTGCAAGCTGTTTCTCACTACATGCCAGTGAACAGCAAGATAGGACCACAACTGTAGTTGAGATACCAACTATCCCAAGTGATTGCTAGCAATAATGCCTTTAGGTCTATGTCTGCAACGCTTTTGAGGGGCATCACTCAGCAAAAGGCATTTGCCTCCAGGGAGATCCAAGTATCCTTTCCAGCACGGAACAAGGGATCTATTATCCTGCACACAAAAGAACAAGGATTTGCCTCTCTTTTTTCTTCATTTTTCTTTCTATAAGCCTACTGTGGGCCAGCTCTGTTTTATTTGAAACACCTTTGTTTATTTATAATTTCGTTCTAGTTGTGTGACAGATTCAGCATGTGTCACCCAGCAGGGAACAGTAGTAGGCTGGAGAGTCAACAAATGCACTGCAGTGAAGCCAGATGGCCTGTTTTCATAAGGAGCCTCTGAAAGATGCTCTGCTGCATAGCTTTCTTTTTTTCCCCTTCCTTTGGTGCCCAAAATTTACTAAAGCAGTGTTATTGCATATTAACTCACCTGCCAAAGCATCATGGGTCTGCGCTCCACCCTGTATCACATCTAACACCCCTTGTAAACAGAAAAGCATACAACCTGATGTACTGAATCAGCTCATCACCTTTGTCCAGAAGCACAGTCAATAAATAAAAGGCTCCCGAGCACCCTCTTAGTTCCAGTGTACCAGAGGTACTGAGGGGAGGGTGAGGTGCTTATGTCCATCACATGGCCCATGCATGCCTACAGCCTGGCTGGGCACAACCATCTCCCTCTCTGCATAGCAGCAGTTGCAGAGAACAGCCCTAGCTGCCTGGAGAGTCCTGACTGATTCCCCTTGGGAGCACCCACGCCTGTCAAAACATCCATGCACATCAAGGGGACTCAGTCAATGCTTAGCTCCTGGGAAATAGCTGACTTGAAAGAAATCTCAGAGCATGTACTAGTGAAGATGTTTGCTGGAAGAGTATGTAGTTGTGCTTACGTTTTCCCCAAAGGACCATACCCCTGAGGAGCCAGAATTTTTCCTTTCTTTTTCAAGTTGCCGTTAAAGAATGTTTCATCTTCTTCCTTGTTTTCTCATTTGTTCCTCCTTCCAGTTCCCCATTGGGATGTTTCCCAGTTTCACAGAGCTGCATGCAGTTTCCCTTGGAAGCTGTTAATACCAATTTCAAGCCCTAGCCTTGACTTGAAAGAGATGAGGAAGAGTCTCTCTTCATTAATACCTTTCAGGTTCATGAAAAAGGGGGGAAAATATGAGCTGATTAGGTGTTTGCAGCATCAGTACACCAGAAAGCTTTGTAATAAAAGAAGAAAAAGATGGGCAAACTATCTGCTGTTAAACATGATATAGCGTTTGTTATGATCAGCAAAGAAAATGTTGACATTTGAACAGGGATTATATTAGAGATGGCTTGTTTTTTCCTGCTCAGCTTTGAATTACCTGTCTGAATGCAAATGATTAAATAAAAGGAGGCTATAAGTGCCTTTTAAAAGAATTAAACAGCTAAGTGATTTATTGTATAGATAAGGCAGCATTAATAGCATGGGTTCAAGGATGATTTTGCCATATTTTTCCCATCTCTGCTCCAGGAGAGAAGCTATCCACCCAACCAGCTATCCTCAGTCAGACTGGAAGGTGTTATTCCTCCCAAGGCGACATAGGCTGCTAAAACTGAAATTACCATGGGAAGGGAGAGTTTTGAAGTGGGTCAAGAGGGGCTGCCCAGGGAAGATATTGGAGAGCCCAAGACACAGGACAGCAGGGGGTTGCAGGAATGGCTTCAGCGTGATGCACAGATACCAGAGTTAACTTTAAAGGACTTAGTGGACACTTGAAGCAGGCAGTCTAGAAATGGAAATAGCTATCTGTATCAAAGATTACTGGTGTGGTGTCAGCTCAGGGCCTTGTAGGGCATCACACTCTGCAGAGCACAGACACTACAAGTTCTATGAGCCACTTCCACTTGTCAGAGGTGAGCTTAGAGAGGCACAGAGCCTCACATGTGTAAGCAAACTCTGCTATTGGATTAAACTTCATTTTAAATGCTTTGAGGCAAAAATAAGTAAAGTGTTTTGAAGACACAGGCTCTACATTTCAACAAGTAGACTGTCATAGGTACTTGAAGGAAAGGTCATTAAATAGAATGGCTGTGTAAATTAGTGATTTCTTTAGTTCTTTTTTTTTTTTTTTTTAGATTGACAACTGAACAAACAAACAAAAAAGCATGTGTGTATGGGTATCTATACATACATAAAAACCCCTTAAGTCTGAAATACTGGGCTAAACCAATTTGAGATGTATATGAAAACTGGAACTACTTATTGGGAATTGCATTTTTTCATTTTCAGCTTTTCAAAATAAAAGCAAAGGACTAAATTCAAAAGTAATTTAGCTGTCATGCACAAGACAAGTGAGGAGGTCACAGCAGCTGTCAATAGTGATGAAGGGAAAAAGGACAGAACTGATCTTTATCACTAAATTCTAGTTCACCAATTGGTCTCAGTCCATACTGTTTAGAGTTAGCTCTTCCAGTAGCAGGTTGCTCTTGAAAAGAGACCATTAGAGACAAGAAACCTAGGGAGCAAGTAAACTATTTAGCAT